>NW_024067587.1:106103-184151 GCF_015533775.1 Penicillium roqueforti
CAGCCCCCTCCCCCCCCACCCTATCCGTCGCCCCCCCCCCCCCCCCCCCCCCCCCCCCTCCCCCCCCCCCCCCCCCCCCCCCCCCGGCCCCGCCCCCCGACAATCGCTCCCGTTTCTCGCAACAGGAATATTCCGTTATGGAAATTCTCCCAAGAGAAGCTGGGGTTTGCAGGGACTGATATCTATATTCAACAAGTTTCCACGGAAAATACCCACCTTGTCTAGCGCTTATACAAAAGCTCCATACTGGATACCAGTCATGATGCAAAAAGTCTAGTAGATTTCCCCTCTTTCTTTTATTTGTCCAAAGGACAAGAGCGTAAAGCATATCAGTACACTAAGTTACACATTGACAGAGAGGAAGTATCGGGAAGAACACAGAGGAGCGCAGATCGGGGGAATGGATATGCTGAAAGATCAGGAGGGGAAAATGCATCGAAGGCAATACGGGAGATGGAGAGATGGCAGAAAGGTCTATATAATACACAAGTCCAATCCCAGTCCCTGATATGCATTACAGAAGAGAGATCAAGCAGTAGGCTTGTCTCTAGGGAGGGTGGCGTCAAACAGGATGCAGGTCGGTTCTAAGCCTTGCGAGCCTGCTCCTTCTCCTCGACGTCAAGCTCGGCCTTGGGAACGAGGGTGTCGCCCTCGACGTTATCGCCTGCAGCAACGGTCTCGGTCTTCACCTGGGTGTTGACATCCTTGGCGCGGGTCTGCTTCTCAGTGGGGTGCGACGACGCATCTAGCTCGGCGGCAGTGGATGGAGCTTCGGGGGTAGCGGGAGCTTCGGAGGGGGGAGCATCGGACTGGGGTTGGGGCTCATCGTCGTCTTCCAGCTCGGCGCCGTAGATTTCGGGGTGTTGCCGGAAGCAGTCTTGCATTCCCCTGCAAAAATTGTTAGCACAGGACCACTGCCCTCAAAACGACAGTAAAACATACTTGAATTTCTCAACGCAGTCGATACCCTTTGGCTCTTCCTCGGAGTAGACGAAGCAGCTGAACGCAGCCTTGAAGTCCTCTCCGCATGGCCCGTGGGCCATGCCTCCAAGACACGGGCAGTCCCAGTTGATCTCGCCGGTCTCCGGGTTGAACGCAGCCTCCTGGCCAGCCTCCTCCTGGAGCTCCTGGGCATTCAGTCCACCTTCCAAAGCAGCAGACTCGTTCTTTTGGGCCTGCGCGGCAGCTCGTTCTTGCCGAATCCTGGGAGTAATGGAGTCGAGAGTCTGGGGGTTGGCATCATCAACATTTTGTTTCCGGATTGAAGAAAGGATAGAGACTAAAGCCAAATGGAAGCAGAGTTAGCGATTTGTGATTCCAGAACTCAGAACCTTGACGGGGACGGGATTGTCGCGGCTTGCAACCCCGGGGACCGAGGAACAAGGGCAACACCCAACTCCAATCGGCGACACGTACACTTCGGCTCCTCGGAGAAAGTACTGCTCGTGTTGTAGTAGTAGATAGCACCACCGGCCAAGCCTAATCGCAAGAAGGTATTCTTCCAGCTTCTCGACTTGCTCGGACCGGTGCTTATCAATCGTCTGTTCGCTGGTGTACGGGCTGCGACAGCGGGCGCGCGAGCGAGCGCTCGAGCGGCGGGGCGGAACATTATGTGTGAGAGGAGTGCGAATCAATCGAATTGACCGAGAGTTCCACCAAGAAGGGATTGAGAGGAAGAGAGTCGAAACACCGCGGGATGGAGAAGTTGGAAAGCGATGTGGATTTTGGCCTGAGGTTGCGTGCCCGCGTCAGCCAGTCACGTTGCAGCTTGGTCAAGATAATTATATCGTCACCACCAACCCTTTCGGCCTTGATTTCTCTTGGTTTGTTTACGTCTTTTGGACTTCAATTTGGTTTGTATTCAACTCTTGCAATGGAATGGGATCCCAGCCGGTTCTTCCGTCCTGAGGGGAGTCCTTCGCCTTACGCTCTTCTCATCCTTAACCAGCCAATCAATGAGAATGCTTTTGGAGTGTTGAGCAGATATGGTAAGATTCTATATGAATTGTGCATAGATGCAGTTTCCTGGATAAAAGATGCTAATGCCAATGCAGCATCCTATATTATTTGCGCCGATGGAGGTGCCAATCGGCTTTTTGATATGCCAGAAGTTAATGGAAAGGGATCTAAAGCAGTAAGCGATATATATAGACATTAATTGCATAATCTCTCTGGACTGCAACTTTATTCTAAACTGCAGCACAAAAAGATCGAGCTGACCAGAGATATAGCTTCCTGACTCCATTGTCGGCGACCTTGATTCTATCCGCCCCGCAGTTCGAAGACATTATGAGAAGCTCGGAGTGCCCATCCTCCAAGATCCAGACCAATACTCAACAGACTTCACGAAATGTCTGAAATATCTCAACGTACATGCTGCAGATATCATGGCTTCCCCCCGAAAAAGAGCAAACACTCGGACCAAATCGAAGACCAATGGCGCAAATCAAAGCACAGCAACCTCACCATCTGATCAATCACCTCTGGAAGTTGTGATCCTCGGCGGTCTGGGTGGTCGTGTGGATCAGGCTTTCTCTCAAGTGCACCACTTGTACATGATGACGCAGAAGCAACGCTCGATTCGTGAAAATGAAGCCGACACCTCTGATGCCAAGCCAGCTGCAGGTGGTAACCTGTATCTCGTCTCCGAGGAAAGCATTACGTTCATTATCCAAACAGGGAAGAATACAATTTACACACCTGCAACAAGACGAGCAGATATCGCGACAGCGTTGGGGTCTAATGTAAGCAAGTCACCGAGAAAACGGAAGCGCGAGCAAGAGCAAGAGCAGGAGCAGGAGCAGGAGCAAGTGCGACAACCAGAACCAGAACCAGTATACTTCTTCGAAGAGAATATCGGGATCATCCCCCTCTCGTCACCTGCCGAGATCACAACCCATGGCTTTGAGTGGGATGTGGAGAATTGGCATACCGAGATTGGAGGGCAGATATCCACGAGCAATCATATTCGCGCCGACAAGGTGGAGGTTGAGACCTCTGTCCCGGTTTTGTTTACAGTGGAATTGGCGGAGAGGTTGAAGAGGTGACCGTGAGCGTGAAGCATGACATTGGGTACGGAGGTTAATAGGAACCACCACGACAGTCTGTCCGGGGCCTAACGCTTCACGAAGCCTAGGCTGTTAGAATCACATAACGCTATTGCGAATTTGGGATTCAGCCCCCACCCATAGCAGCATATATGTGAAATTTGCTTCCACCAACCGCTGCGTGTCCCATGCGCGTTTTGATCAATATAAAAACCCGCCCGTGGGCTTCTGCTTCGATCTCTTCATGAACCGCTTGACTCCAAGCACCGTCAAGAACCCTGTCGTCGACGTCCGCGAGGTTTGACGACATTCCGCCTATCTACAGAACAAAGGCCTGAGCCAACATCAAAAGCCGTCCGCAGCATGCGTAAACTTGACTATAAATATACTACTACTCTCGGATATTTTTATCACAGACTGGAAAATAATGAATCGGTCATTAGGGCAAGCAGGGAAGAATCTCCCAAAGAGATGATCAGAACAAGAACCAGAATAAGAACTCCCAAGGCGCCTGCTCTGGCTATAACGGGAGACCAAGAAAGATAAAGAGAAGGCAAAAAAGAAACCCAATATCGCATATCGCATAACCCATAAACGAAGAAAAAACAACGGTGGAGACAGATGAGATAAAACACGTCCAACCACTGAAGAACCATTCGCCAGATAACCTGTACAGCCTCACAAAAGTCATGTCCTGTCGCTTATGGGCGGTGCAGAATAGCTTCGTACAGAGCAGTCACACCACCGATAGCGGATCCAGTCAAGATACCAAGGTCTCCACCAGGGACGGAGTCAATTACCTTCCCAATAGCATACCGACTATAGAAACCAAAGAAGTTGAAACCTTTGCCAAACACAATGTGCACGAGCAAGGCTTTGACGATGTTGAACGTCAACGGATCAAACTGGGCGAGATTAGGCGCAGACTGGGTGCGGCGCGTACTGCTAGAAGCATTCCAGCTCAAGTTGATAAAGTAGGCAGAAATCAAAGGCAAAAGCAGACAAGTAAGGAACCACAGCGAAAACGGCCCCCAGAACGTTCCTTCCAGCAGCACAAATAAATCAGGAACCCGGATCCGAATCGCCGGGATCTGTACGGCTTGCACAACCGGTGTAGTGGTAAGGAAGCGTATCGGGATCAACTCTTTCGCAAGACTGCCGCTTTCAAGCAGCAGCACGATGATCTCAACCGCCTTCCCGCTGCTCAGCGTTGCTCGCAGAGAATGCGCCCGCTCTACTAAGCCCGATGCAGTCCATGCATCCTCAATTCTCTCGCGCAACTTGAGCGTCTGTGCGTCGATAGCTTCGGTGATGGCAGCTGGAGATGCGGGCAGCGATGGCTCTGAGTCCACGACGGTAGAGAGAACTGCTGGTTGACGGGGTGTCTGTTGGGGTGTTTGGCGCGCAGACTGGCGTGCGCTCGTGCGCCCCACAGCTGGTGTCGGGCTGATTACAGTTGGGCTGGGCTCGGGTTCTTCCGCATCCTCGCTACTGCGTGGGTTAATATATGCGTGATGACGATGTATCGAATGGCGCGTTGAGGCCGCTCTTACTTATTTTCATCCGTTTCCTCTTCCCTCACTTCCTTCTTAGTAGAGCGGCGTGCCGGGGTTCGTGCCGGGGTTCGCGCGGATTCGCGCTTCACGGGCGATCCTCCTCTGCGGGGTGGAGAGGCCAGGCGTAAGTAGTATTCAGAGAGACTCTTGAGCCCGGAGAAGATTGAGCGGTTTTCACGGAGGTGTCTGTCCAGAACTACGACAAGATCATTCTTGTTATAGTCATTGTAGCTATAGATTTGATCAGCTCAGTCTATGCGGCAATCGCATTCATTCTTACTTTGGGAGTTCGGTCTGATCGGCCAACTCGGCCAACTCAGGCTTTTTCAACGACTTGAGATAAGGAAGAGACATAATGTATCCGATATCACTGTAGAAATTGGACCAATATCAAATAAGAAAGTAAATGCTGGGGGGAGAGAAGATGCAAGGAGGGGGAGTGGCCGGTAATTGTTTACATCCGCCGATCGCCAAAACAAAACACGGTCTAGCGCGTTCACTCCCTTTGTTCAGTGTCATTCCGCTGGGCTTTTTGCTTTCTTTTTTATATGTATTTTGAGAATATATAACCAAGGTTGTATGATAGAAGGGTCCAAGCATTTCCTGTTGATATCTAGTTATTACATGGCTTGCCCTTCTTCCTTAGATACTAGTCTAAACAGATATAGAACCCGGAGTATAGATATGTCAATATATGTAATATGGAGTTGGAAAAAGAGATATGGTACAGGAGGCCGCAGCCAGTCTAATAATCTATCACAGAGTAGGGTACACAATATACAAAGTGCTGAAAGCAGGGTCATAACATCCCAGATCGGGACAAAGAATCCAACGCCTCCAGTTCCCAATGACAAAAAAAATGTAAAAAGAACAGCAACCTTGGAAATGCATGCAGTTAGATGTAAGGTCCTAAGACTCTTCTAGAATCTGGTGAGCCTCGAGCTGTTTGAGCAGGTACTGATACATAACCAGCATAGTCCCGCTTTGGATGCTAGTCCATACACCGCGTGGGCCCACGCCGCGGAACCATCCGGCAATACCTTCCGTTCGATAGATCATCTTCAACCCTGTGAACACGGAGGAAGTGTCAAGTCGGGGTGTACCCGGCGGTGGGATTGTTGTGTTTGCCCCTGATGTGGAGATTGGTCGCGAGTGTGCCCGCGAAGGGTGGGAATGTGATGGTGTCGACGTGTGCGGCCGTGGGCTTTCTTTCGGTACGTTTTCAACAGTGTGTTTGGCGCCCGAAGAACCGGCGGGGGGCTCTAAGGGGTTTTGCTGGGTTTGGATGCGTGTCTTGACCACATCCATCGGACAAGTGATCACACCAGCCATACCGCCGGCGGTGGCGGCTGTCAATATTTCCAAGCCCAGCCCAATGTCCCGTTGTCCAACCCATTGTTTAGCCATAGATTGCTCTTTCTCGTAGAATGCGAATTGAAGCGCCGAAAATGGGAGGTCGCGGAATATAGTGGCCTTGTAGCCGTGGAATAATGCCGAAAATCCTTCCTGGCGGACGATCTGACGGAACCCATCTTGCATATTGCGGTAATTATAGCCCGAGTTGAAGTGCGGGTTATTGTATCGGCCCTGCAACTGGAGTCGGGTTTTCAGCACCTCGGATGGCACATAGACAACCGACGCAGCCAAGTCGGCAAAGAAGCCACCTGATAGATATGCGATGTTGGAGTTGATCCCCGAGTCGATCATCAAGCGCTTGGTATATTCATACACGCCGAAGAAGATCACGGTGCCGGGGAACGAGCCAAGCAGGGCCGGCGTTACCCCTCCATATAATCCGCGACAGAATCCTTCTTGGCGGTAAATTGTTGAATAGGACTGGCCCATGGAAGTGTATTTAGGCGGAAAGGTCGGATCGCCTTGTTGTCGAGTCTTGACTGTGTCTAATGAGTGCATCAACATGTCGCCACATGTTCCTCCGGTACCACCGGCCAACATCGCCTATAATTTCAAATCAGGTCAGTCCTTGGGCAATGATATGATGCCGCTAGGGGCAATTGTACATGTAAGTATGGCGGCCGAGGTTCCTCGTCCTCCAACAGCGCGAGGTCGCCATTTCGAGCAGTGAAGGTTGAATCATCGGTTCCACCCACTGGCGTCTGCTGTGTCCATGTCGAGGTATTCGAGTCCCCCGCAGGCGGTGCTGTTGAGTCCGAAGTCGCTGTCGAGAACAGGCCGAACACTCGCGAGGTCAGGCTCATGGCAATATTATGCTAAATTGGGATCCCGATGGTACTGGTCGGGACCAGACTGGGATATGGGGGTGCTGAGGGGCTGAGGTATTGAGCGGGAGAGGAGCACCCCTGGGAGGTAAGGATAATAGGAAAGAGTGACAAGAGACCGGGAAAGGATTGATTAGTATTGTTTGCAAGATGATTGTTCCGCCAGCCAAAATTCTGATCGGCTTCTTTTCGCCGCCAAGCCCGATAAGTCGGTCGCCTCAGGCACGAATCACGGGATTCTGTCATTGGAGTCATTCGATATTTCGAGAGAGATACGATCTAAAAACAGCATATGGCATGAACAACTATGTATATTTGATCGGAGAGGTTTTTTTCTATATGTGTGAGGACTAAAATAGTCAACTGCTACAAGCCGCAAATGAGCTTCTTGATTGTCCTTGATATCCTCCACACAACTATATATCTCCGTAATTGCATGCTCATTGTTAATAAACTTATGCATAGAGCTTGTCCAATGCTAGTAAAACCAGCTAATTTCACAGGGCTTGGGGCTTCTTTAGTTTCAGTTACCGCTAGGCCATTTTATGAAAGAAACCTGATGATCAGCGGGGTTGAGTAAGAGCCCCTCGAGTCTAGTATAACTAAGCACTAACCTACTTTGATTCGGGCAAATATATCTCGGGAAAACTGTCTATCTCTGATATCTTCTTTGTCTAGACCAGATTGATCGATTATAAACTGTCCTGAAGGACGTTGAGCGCTTGTTCCGTTGCAGCCCTCCTGCCTAGAAGCCCTCCCACCCTTTGTACTAGATTTCGGATCTTTACGACTCTCCGTGATTGGAATAATGAAATGAATCCGAAACAAGGTATGTTGACAAGAGGAGAGCAAATACAGACTATGCATCGCAATACTCTAGAAATAATAAACACAAGTCATTGCGTATAGCATCATCATGGCAGGAATCCTCCGCGTCCTTCTTTTCTACAGTCGGGACCTGGGCGTCCCACACTCCGACATCCTTCTTGTCCTTTGCTCAGGCGGGAACATGCCTATGGGAAAGATACAGCTGTAATATTATTTGCACCAGCCACCTTGACTCAGCAACATTGCAAACCAAAAACCCATGTTATTTCCTGATGTCATGAGCTCCAGCATGCAAAGCAAGGTGTCTGGCATACCATATCGAGATTTACTGCGGCTTCTTAGCAGCGGTAGGGCCAGAGATGTAGCGGCCAATATCGGTGATCTCGTAACCCTGACGCACAATACCCTTGATGGCCTCCCAGCCCTGGCGAACCTGGGGAGGAGTGCTCTGGTGGGAGATAGTGGCATCGGCACGGGCAGTAAGCTGGCGGACAGCTTGCTGGACGAAGGAGCTCTGCGCATAGCGGGCGCGGAAGAAAGACAGGTAGATTACCAAGAGGACCCAGCTACCCTTGGAGAAAGTGATAGCGGACAGAGCAAGTCGGAACAGCAGGGCGATCTCGAGGGTTGCGACAACACCCATGCTAGCATCGTAGTACTGCTTGATGAACCGTCCAATGGTCTCGGCGAGGGGAGACTGCTTGACAGCGGGCTTGGAGGTAGGAGAGGTGGGAGAGGCAGGGGCGGCCGGAGCAGCGGGCTGCAGGGTAGGGATTAAGTACATGCGGCTGTAGGTTGCGACGTGGAAGACCGAGTAGACGCTGAAAGGCAGAAGAGCCAGGATGAGCTGGCGCGAGTACAGCCAGACCAGAGCCATCCCTAGAATACGTGTAAGCTTGAGGTTTGGGCTGTCGCATAGCTGATCACTTACCAAGGTATTGCACATTCTCATCAGAGATGAGCTTCAACACAATTGCCAGAGGGCTGCCTTGGACACCTCGGGCGAAGTGGCCCTTGTACACGACGATTCCATAAGTCACAGCGGCCGAGATGAAGGTCAAACGGTAGGCGATCTGTGCCGCGGAGGAGTAGTAGTTGAAGAAGATGCAAGACAGGGAGTAGCGGAAGACTGAGAGCAAAAGTGTCACATGTCTAAAAATTGTTAGTGGGCCTGAACTTGGATCTTTGTCGGTGTGCGCTTCAGATTGACCTACCCAACGAACCAGGCAAACCTGCAACGTGACATCTCGTTAGTATGGATAAACAAGGCATTGAAGCTTCATTTCAGCCTTGGACTGGAGAAACGTACTGTAGGGTCTGCGCCAAGGCCTTGAGTCTCTCAACCAGAGGCAAGGTGGCGGAAGGAGGAGGAGCCATATCTTGTTTTTTCCACAGATGAAGAGGGTGATAAAATTACTCGAGATGAAGGAGAAGGCAGAAGCAAAAAAAAGGTGGAAAGCGACAGATAAGACGGTGGCTGGGGAGAGAGCGGGGAGACCAAGTGCACAGGTTCACAGCCGTGGACACACACGCCTCAGCTTCGCCTCTTCTCTCTCTCCGCCTTCTGCCGTAGTGACGTCGGGGATTCGGGATGATGCAATTCCTTATCTATACATCTATAGAGCCTCTTCACTTCGATTGTATATACTTCTCGACTTATTATACTTATTTTTTGCTCATTTGAACTTCTCGCTTTGTCTCAGCCTCGAGTCCAGTCGGTGTGACTGACCCGCTTGAGGAGATCCAGTTTTAGCACTAACGCCAGGATTCTTCAATAGTTCATGTATAATTAGTTATATTTTGATAGGTCACACATTTTGGTGAATAAATGTCAATGCAAAGGGGCTTGGGCAGAATTGATATATATATCAAGCTTGATCGGAGCTCTTCTGGAAATATTGACAATAGAATCGGGTAGAAGAGCCATAACTCTCACAGCCTTAGGGTTGATTCAGCTACGCCGTACTAACCAGGGTGGATAGTGGACAATGACTTGACTCGCTCATTTATCCAAAACAGTATCCATTGAGACTCGTGATCCTCGACAAGGTCAAGCCAACTTGTCACACCTTATAAATTGAAGCACGTTGCAGAAGCTAGGCAAACATGCACTTTCTGACGTTTAGTCTTTGTTTGGAATACTCTTCAGAGGTTGGATTCCTCCAATACTATATTTAGACCGATCTGAGCTAAGAAGTAACAAGATCATAACGTATCTCAAAGCGAGCTGGACCACGAGACATGTCAACAGCCAATGCTGTTGGTATTTAGTTATTGATAAACATTTCTGGTAACTAACATATCTCAATTTCAAATAATTCAGAGAACTGCATTGTCATAGTATCGCAAATATCACTGGACTTTAGAAATATATACATCCCACTATTTTGTTGAATTTCCCGAAACCCACGATAGTGATTAGATTCCATAAGAGTATATTCTAAATAACCATTGTTGTAAGATCGTGTTGCAATTCATCGTATTTGCTATGTCTCGAAGGCCTACTCGCTTGTGAAATACATTACGAGACCTTGGTAGCATGCACCCAGCCCAATCTCGTTATTCCTTCAGTCCGGTCCCCATGACCGACGTAGTACCCGGTACATGAGTTGCAATTACCACATAAATAAGGGTTACAATAGCCGATGCTTAATATGCACTACAAAGGCTTGTCGCAAAACAAGGGTAAACCCATATTTGTCGAACCCTTCCCGCGTTCGGAAATTACTTCTATACTATAGATGAAACGAGATACTTCAGCGCATCTCTCCGATGTAGCACGCACTAAATCTGCCCCGAACATGACTGGCGAATCAGTTGAAGTGCATAGTTTGAATACGGTGATCTACACCAATCGACCCTAGTACCCGTATAAGCCCTGCTATTTTTAGGCGTGCACGTTGTGCCCTGACAGGTGATTAAGCTTTCGAACATCGGACGTTTGAATAACACGGGAACTCCCTATAGGGTTTATACGGGATGGCCTTCCTGAATATAGATTCATTAATCTCGCTTGATGCAACCTCGACTAGGGATACGGGCTTTGTGGGAAAAAAACAATGAAGATCTCTCTAGATTCCACTTCTATACGAGCTTCGTGGGGCAAGAGCACGGGATCAATCTGGCAAACAAGGGTCCGAAGCATGCAACAATGTACAAAGTAATTGATTGATGTAGTATACGATCTCGAGAAATTGAGGATCCCAGAGATATGAAATGCTCATTGCCTCCCCTTCAAGCTCCTCTATCCATCAGCTCACAAGATCGCAACATCGGCTAGTCTTCATTCTTCAATACCAGCTTCAACTTCTCAATATACTCAAGTATAACCCCAAAGCTCATTCAAAATGGTGTTCACTCCCATTCTTGCACTCGCATTTGTCGCTCTCACGCCAATTGTCAATGCCTACCCGGTCACTGGCAGCGTCATCGACTGCCACTCTGGTCCAGGAGCCTCTCACTCTGTAGTCAAGACCTACGAGGAGAGAGCTGACATTGAAATCGTCTGCCAGGCCACCGGCACTACCGTCGATGGCAGCGACATCTGGCACCAAACCGTCGACGACTGCTATGTTTCCGACTTCTCCAGCGATGTCACCGAGGAATGCCCCAGCGAAGACACTGTCGATGACGAAGACACCCTGAGCGAAGGCGCCCTCAGCGAGCGCAGCACCAGCAGCAATCTGCCCGGTCTCTCGGCCACCCAGACCAAGCACGCAAAGGCCATCATCGCAGAGGCCAAGAAAGAGGGCCTGGGTCGTCAGGGCTGTCTCGCTGGAATTTCAACCGCTCTTGTTGAGGTGAGTCTTAACATACACATTCAATTGAAATATAACAACACAGAAGCTTGCTAACACTACCTCAAGTCTAACATTCTTATTTACGCCAACAAGAAGGTCCCCGCTTCTCTCAAGTATCACCATGATGCTGTGGCTGAGGACTACGACAGCGTGGGCATCTTCCAGCAGCGGGCTGTTTACTACCCCAACATCGCTGCTGATATGGATGCTGCAAAGTCGGCCGCGCAGTTCTTCAAGATCATGAAGAAAGTCAGTGGCTGGAAGAAAATGAATACTGGCAAACTTTGCCAGAAGGTACAGGGCTCCGCGTACCCGAGTCGGTACCAGGAGCGTGTCCCTGAGTCTAAGAAGATTTGCTCTGCTGGTGGCCTGTAGATGGACATTGTGTTTGACATTTTCTGTTTAGATATTGTCATGGGTGTAGACTGCTTGTTTTGTTGACATCTGAAGAATGTGTTTGTGGCTTGCTCTATCATCGATTTTGATACGAGAAATATGCGGCGGTTTGATATTGGCCTCTCTTTGGGGGCTCAAAGAGGGCACCAAGGTTAAGACTACTCCTCGCTCATGTCATATACTTTCCAGATGTAGATTAGCAGGGTGGGATTAGTGAGAATGAGAAAGAAAGGTTAACATGGAAATTTATTCGGTTTTTATAGGGCATATTCAAAAAGGAAACGTCAAAATACCTATGATAGAAGCCTATCTTGTTCATGCCAATCTGGTGGGTATTCTGGCATCGAAGGAGGGGGAACAGGGAGAAGTTCTCCTGATGCTCTTTGGCATGATTTGGACTTTTTGGATTTTTTGGTCTGACTGGATGGAAGTAGGTGAGTTTCAATCAATAAATAACTGGAGTCTCATGTGCTCACAAAGGATACTTCTGGATATTTCTCCAAGCACACATAATGGACTCTTTTTGCGCCATCTCTGGACTGGACAAAGGATTCATCGACCCCAAGAGAAGAGAATTAAATTTACCGTCCTTTCCTTTAGTAATCCACTGCACGCAGAACTCAAACAACCTTGGATAGTAGCCGGCAGATGCCCAATTAATAAGGCAGAGAGACCCATCTTCCTGCCATAGGATGTAAGGATAAAGGTATAGCTAGAGAGGTATGATAAGAAAGGGACGCTTCTTAGGTAGACGAGATATAAGTTAGAGTAACTATATAAGGTAATATAAAGGGAGTTAAGGGGTAACTAAGTATATTTGTTAACTAATATAGTAGAGAAAGTCAGAATCCCTAGTTTAGTAGCCTTATCCTTTAGGCAGAGAAAAGTGAGTGCCTAACTAGTTATTAAGTAGAGTTTTAGAAAGAGAGAGCCTAACTAGATTATTACCCTAGAAATAAGAAGTAAGTTATAAGATATTTATATACTAGGAGATTATATACTATAGTATAGTCTATATAATCCCTATACTTACTAGCTAACCGTCCTAGATAGTTAGTTAGTATTATTATATTGTTCTTATCTTACCTATATGGCCCGGATACTTACCCATCGTGCATTTCCCTCTTCACTAGTTAGCTAACTAACTATAGATCATATGACCGCTCAGTTATCTTACTCTAGAAACCCCTACTGCAGTATTTACATCTTTCTGGCCAGGCGTCTAAAGGTGCTAGATAAAGCTAATCGGCACAAGATCATCGACAAAGAGTTCTAACCTAAACATAAAGGCTTCATAACATATATCTAGAGCTACTACGCAGATGATCCTGACTGTGCTACTCGTACAGAGCGAGGAAAGGATGAGCTAAAATGTGTGCATATGTGAAGTACATAAAGCCCGCTTATACTTATGGCCGTCTAGTAAAGAAGACGCATATTTCGCTAATGAGGCCAGCACGTACGCGTGGGTGCTCTTAGGCCGCAGAGACCTCTCTCTTATAGGATTGGTGTCCGTTCTCCTCGGCGCCAGCAACATCTCTCTTGTAGGATTGGTGTCCATTCTCCTCAGTTCCTTCTAAGCCTCGAGTTTCAAAGCCAGCTATCATAGACGTTAGGAAATAGAAAATATCAATTCATAGGATGGAGGTAATACCACTCATGGGTGCGGCAATTGACAGGAATGGCAAAGCCAACACAAAGCAGGTGAAGCGCATGTTGAAATTCTAATTCAAGGTTGATCTTCAGAAGCAAATCAGATGGTATATTTTCTTGAAGTCGTATTAGACGATTTCCAACTCTAATCTCGAATTTCGAGGATTGGTATGATGTTTATATAGGTATCTGACTGGGAGGGGATAGGATTCATGGTCCGAGGTAATTTCATCTAATTTACCATGTTTACTAGTACGACTATTAATAATCTGCTAAATCGGCTTTCTGACAAATATTATATATCGACCATCATATGCAATTGCCAATGCAACATCAAGAACTAGCTACTCCCCGTCGGCTTCCAACGGGGCTTCCTAACCAAATCTGTCTTAATCTCCCAACTGGTGATATGTATATGACTCGCCAGACTTGCGGATGCAGGAAGATTGCCACTTGGCGGAGTCTAAGAGGCGGTTGAAACCGAGAGGGATTCTACATATATCTAGGCTGTTTCTAGGCTATTGACTCTTCTTCTGAGACATTTTCTTAGTCTGCAGAAGGATTTTGGGGAATTCCGCTAATGTATTACGACACATTAGTTGTTTATATATGCGCACGCGACGGGATTTGTCCGAAAACAACTTGAATAGATCACGATTTTTCATATCCGATAACAGGTTACAGAGAGCGCCTAGCCACTTTTGATCACCCACTTGAGTAACTAACAGAATACGCCTAATGAGTAAGCGACGATAAAGCGCAGGAAAGGAGCCTTTTGTAGAAGAACGACATAATCGACGAGACCTAGCAAAGAGACTAGGAAAGCTAGGAAACGCATACGACGTCCCAGACATAGCGAATCTATTATCACAACAAACGGAAAATATAGATCCTTATTACAACCCGACGTATTATACAACGTTTATTCGTACAGTCATCCAGCGGATAACGAGTCCCGGAATCACCGATACTAGAAGATACGGACACCACGACTATCGACTATAGACCAGTCACAGACGAACAATATTACGATATGTCAGAACTGGCGGCGGACCATTCTTAGATGTAATTCGTGCGGCCAGTTTAGGCACAAAGTACGTGATTACCGCTAACAAGGAAGTTCGACTGTTTCTTTTGGACTCATATCGGCTTCGCCCCACCCTCTCATTAAAGACACCAGTCAATGATCCCCTAGGAACTTGCAAGGCTTAGGAAGATTATTTACACTGGCCTTCAATTAGAGGATTAGGAAATAATACAGTCAAAATGAGAAGCTTTTACCATCTATCAAGAATTTCAAAGTGCTATCAATACCATCTTACCGGGACTCGGATTTGTGTTAGCCTGGTCGACTGAGCGAATACAACTTGCGGCTGATAGATATGTCTCAAACATTTAATTTATCTGGGAAAAATACATTTGGGCAATTTCTAACTCGGACTAGTTATACCTTTCACAAAATACCCGGCCATCTTAGGGCTCATTCCCGCTCAGAGTGTAATTGAATAGGCTCGCTAAAGTGAAATCAATATCAGTCAGTGTCTCTTCCACTTCTCTAGTCTTAGGTGTATTTCTTACGTAGCTCAGGATAGAAATCTGGATGTTGGATTAAATCAGGATCAAATCCATTAAAGCTGTACGCCAAGGTCCAGTCTTCGATGGCCTCCCAGTTCACGCACTCATACACAACCTGGAAGTTTGGCCACGGTCTAGGAAAGTTGGGAATCCAGTCAAAGGTGTTGAGAACCACATCCGCGTTACACATGATATACTATCGTAAGCCATCCAAACAATGGTCTTCGAGGGTATTAGCTCACATTAAGATGGATATAGTGACAAGGCTTACCGATATACTGACCCAGGTTTTCCTCTGTCATATTGTAGTGCTCCCGGTGGAGGTATCTGCGGATATATCTCTGTGCGTTCACTTCTCAGTACAGGATTCAGAAGCCGATATACCTAATGGCACTGGTGTGAATACGGACCAGGCAATGCAGTTGATGATAGACATCCAGACCAACCATATAGCCCAATCCGTCTTGGAGAGTAACAGAAGTCCGGTTAATTCGGTCGAGTACTTCTTTATCCACACGAATAGCAGCGGCCAGATTAAGAAGTTTGTGCCATCCCTCCTCTGATTCTGGTCTGGGTGGTCCTTTAAATGGATTTGATATCTTAAGCTGATTTTCAAACGTCCTCGGTTCCCACTTCAGTGCCTCCCGCGCAGGACCTAGATTTTCTCTTTAGCAAGATTTTTTCAAACCCATGGGACCATACTGACTGTAAGTGTCAAGGAGAAACTCATGGCCCTTTGTCGCTAGACATATTAGAGGTGAGTTATCCTATAGAAGGAAAAATATTGTGGTATAAACCGTGAAAACAAAAAGGTGGATGATCCTGCGACGACGAGGGATCAAGCGAATAAACAAATTCAAAATGAGCACACCGGCCACTGTTTTGACTATCTGAGGCAAGCATTCGAATGTCCTGCCGATATGACCGTGGAGTGGCCAAGAACAGAGGAAGATAGAAGACGATACCAAGTAGACGGGAAGGGCATCCCTCATATTTGCACAAGCAAGGTAAGTCTGCTGCAGATGCACATGGCCATACTCTAATTTATAGAATGCTGAGATACTGTTTAGACCGCAGTCAGGGAGTTCATGGAGGTTCATGGTTATCATAAAGCCCAGGATCATAACATTGCCGCTTGATATGTCGACAAGGCCTAGGAATATTCAGAAACCATTAGTCTACAGTTAAGGAAATGGTGGCGTGGCGTGAAGTCTTGTCAAGCTACGGGAGATAGGGAGGGTATTCATTTGTTTGTATATTTTGTTCGCCCACTATTTGTATCTATTATCGTATATAGACAACATCATTTGAGAACAAAGTGACAATATAATTATCTTGGTATCCTTATATTCCTAGCTACATACTAGGTACATAATCAATCCATGTGCCACGCTTTAATAAAGATCTAAGATGTATAGCTCGAATCAGAAAGAATGCCTTTCTCAGTCTACGAGGATTATTTCTCACAAAAGGAGCTGAATAGCCGTTATCAACTGATCCCGCATTGGGGTAGTACTTCACGACGGGGCCGGAAGGACTCAATCTCATGTCCGATATTACTTTCTGGTGGGAAGTCCGGATAATGGATTATAGAAAATAGAAATATTGTACTCCGTATTATGATGAAATAATGCCGTAACTGCGGGAATCGCGTAAAGATAAATTGGTGGTTTAGCCTGACAGGGAGCGCAAGGATGTACTCCATAGAACAGTACGCCCGAGTTCTACTTCAAAAGGGACACGTACACATCATGCTCACTCATTACAGAAGTAGCTAAGCATGTTAGGCAACAAGAGATCCCCCATGGAAACTTTCCGATAGTTCCAGCTGCCTAGTCCCGCCCTCGCTGGCCCATCGATTTCATGTAAGTCCCATAATTTTGAGTTTGTTTGGACCCACTCCTGTACTTGATAGCGGGCGAGGTAAAACAGATAGCGTACTGAAACCTCTCAATTTTCCCTCTATACAATGAATAATGAGAAGTGTTTTGCATATATGTTGACGATCAAATACAATAAAGCCACTCATCACAACATTAGTTACTTTTTTCAACCGATTGAAAGCTTTCAGTGGAGTGACTTGGAACCCTTGGAAAGGTGTGCCAGAATCAACGAAGCTATTGGCCAGCCTCCTATCGAAATAAGAAGCTTCTTCTTATTACCGCTTTCCCACTATTGCTTATGTTCCAGCACTGCACGCTTGAGCCTAGAGCCCTACACCGGAGTCCCCACGGGCGTCGGTTGATAGCCCGGCCCCACACGGTTCCCCGGGAAGTTACACGATCCCTAATAAGTTAACACTAAACTTAACTCTATAAGTATTTTATCCTTTATAATCTTTATAAAGTTGGGTTTTATAGCAATAAGACCTTTGATACAAGGGCTTAGTAGGGTAAGATACCTACGAAAAATATATATAATCCATTAACCTAGGTAGTATCAGGCAGGGATCGTATGTGTGGGGCCGGGCTATCAACGGACGCCCGTGGGGACTCCGGTATAGGGCTCTAGGCTCTCGAATTTAAGCGAGCAGTGCTGGAACATAAGCAATAGTGGGGAAGCGGTAATAAGAACAAGCTTCTTATTTCGATAGGAGGCTGGCCAATAGCCTCGTTGATTTCATCGCGACCCATCCGATTTCTGTATACGGATACCCGGTCCCATCTTGGGTCACAGACTATGCGTGGATAGTTGAGACATCTGTGTTGTCTTCCCCTCGGGAGCTGAGCTCGCCCCTCGTACTTTTCTTGTGCTCCAGTCTTTAAGGTTTTCTTCTCATCCGACTACACAAAAATGCTCGGTACCAAACTACATCGGAAATTTTAAACAACGAGGGACTGCCAAAGCCTGTCATTTTTCAGGAGCAGCATTCTCGAGCATTAGGAATGACAGCCTGGATCAATATGACCCCTTTTAAATGGCGTGGACGATAAATGCCCGGAACGAGACGAAGGACGGATCGATAGGGACCCGGCTCCAAAACCGCTTCCTCGTCCGCACTGGCGTCCTATTTCTATTTAATATTCTCTCATTCATACTTGGAAGCATCAACTTTGCTACGCTCTCGTCCGTCGGAGGTATCACTCGCAGGGCAAGTGACGAAATTGCAGCCATGCGAGAGAAGTTGGAAACGGGAAGTTCACGTCCTCCTTCGAGTCCAGCGACTGGGGATAAGTTCGGTAGCTGTAGCAGATCTATCAGAGAGGCATTTTCGATTCCATGCCGTGGGCCTAGCAGCGCCCTGAATGCTACCTCGCTGACCTAGTCACCAAGTTCCTGCAGAGAATGGACTGGCATTTCTACCGCGGCAATGAGACCCTTCCGGCGGAGGAAGAAAAATTGTAAATTTGGCATACCTTTAATTTATCTGTTTAGTAGAACACGTCTTGTAAGTAGCGTCGATCTGCAGTATAAACGGGTATCGCCGAAGAAGCCGTAGCCCGTCCTTTAATACAAAAAGAGATAAATTACAGGCATGCCAAGCTGACACTGATTTCAAACGAAGGTGTCAACTTTCAAGGCATGAGATTCTATAGTTGGTTACGTCGGCCATCTTTTAGTTTACGTAGTTTTCGAAACCAATATTTTGAATAGCCTTGGAGATCTGCGAAAACAAAACAAATTAAACCAAAGTACCCAGCCAATTAAATCATTTTCGCCGTATGTACAGAGTACGGAGAAACATATCTAATAAGGCCCTCGATCACGCGGCAGGAGCTTACTAGCTCATTCAAAAGTCAACTTCTCATCTTTCCCTCTCCTTTTTCATGCGATTTAGAGAGATAGACACAGCATGATACCTTTAGGGTGCCCGCTTGAGGCGGACAATAGTTTCGGCCCCGTGACGAATCCTAGGTATCGCGATGGCTTTGATTTCACCCTTCTGTTCGAGCAAGCGATATTCGGCCTCGTCCCTGCGGTCGCGTTTCTCATCATTTCTCCTGTTCGACTACATATTCTCGCGAAATGCGATGTCCGAATCCAGTTTAACAAATTGAGATCTGCAAAACTGGTAAGAACTTCCACACCTTTACCTTAGAGGTCCAACTCATATCATAGCACAGATAACTATCGTCGTGTTTGCCGCAATCTAACTCACCCTACTCATTAGCTGGGCACAGAATGCTAAGCCTTTTACATATATCTCCGTGGCATCTGGCGCGATCAATCTTGCAGTGGCATTGGAGATTTTAGTCATATCGTAGATGGAGGATGAGCGATCAGTCAGGCCGTCATCACTCCTCACCATCTATCTTATCCTCACGCTACTCTTCGACATTGTGCAGACCAGAACTCTCTGGTTATCCCGCACTAGAAGTCTCATTCCCAGTCTATTTACAGCTAGTGTTACTGCAAAGATGACGATGCTTCTTCTGGAGAGTCTAGGGAAGCAGAAGTACCTCACTGGTACGTATCGTGATCTGCCACCAGAGTCAACGAGTGGTATCTTGAACCGGTCCTTTCTGTGGTAGTTGAACCGTCTTTTCCATACTGGTTTTCGATCTTTGCTCACTGTGGGGGATCTGGATGTTCTGGATAAGCCTCTGGAATCTGCGGGCGCGGCCGAGAAGGCGCGGCAAGCTTAGATCCAACGCCAGCACCCGGCACACCGCTTCGAATTCCCAGTGCAGATATATCGGGCTCTCAGGGCCTCACTAGCACTAGTGGTATTTCCTCGACTGTGTTTGATAGGATTTACTTTTGCGCAACCCTTCCTGATCACTTCCATGCTTAACTGGCTTGATGATCCATCTACCGCGTTGAACGACGGCTACGGTCTTATCGGCGCCACTATTCTTATATACCTAGGCATGGCTCTTTCTACACTGTCGTATAACCACATGCTAAATCGGTTCACGACAATTTTCCGAGGGGCCGCTTCGTCGATGATCTATAACCATGCGTTGCGCATCCCCGATGGGGCACTAGAGGATCGTTCGGCCACAATTACTCTCATGACCACCGATATTGACCGGATTATCGATTGCCTAGTGACTTTGAATGAATGCTGGGCTCGTACTATTGAGGTCGCGATTGGCATTTCGCTGCTTGCTCTTCGTATGGGATGGGTTTGTCTGATGCCATTGATTATCGTAATCCGTGGGTATCCCAATCACTTCACATCACGCTACCGGTTGCTGATAATTTTGCATAGTATCTAGCCTAGGGAGCACATATATCTCGAAGAATATTAGTGGGCAGCAGAAAAATTGGGTTGATACTGTTCAGCAGCGCATCGCAATCACCCGTTCAATGCTGGCTGATATCCAAACTGTTAAGCGGATAGGGTTGAGTAAGACCTTTCTTCATATCATACAGAACAAACGAGTCCAAGAAACTCATCAAATGGCCAAATATCGATGGAGCATCGTTTAGCAAAACATGATCCAGAATCTACCATGGGCATTAGCACCAGCTTTGACCTTCACAGTCTACGCTGCTCAAGGAAAGGAACTTGATATTAGCAAGACCCTCAGCAGTCTGTCAATTATAACACTTCTCACTAGCCCGGCCTCTAAGCTGCTTAGTGCGGTTCCTTCCACGGCGGCCGCTACGGGATGCTTTGATAGAATCCAATCATTTCTCATGGTGCCGACTGGTCAGCATCACCCAGATACAACTTCTATTACCACGGAAGAAACTCACATTCACATGAGCGATAGCTCTGGTGAGCTGCAACCCATATCATTCTTGAGCAGCGGCACTGCTGATCCTACATTCCCCGTCATATCTATGGAACGAGTCAATATCCGCCCAGTTCCATCGGCAAAGATAGTACTGCGGGATATCAGCATCCAAGTTCCAGCTGGAAATCTAGTAATCATTCGGGGACCAGTGGGATCCGGGAAAACAACTCTGCTTCGGGCTATACTTAGCCAAGCAGTTTGCGAGAAAGGGGTAACTACAGTAAAAATCAAAAACCCGACCCTTTGCGCGCAAATCCCCTGGATCCCGAGGGGCACCATCCGAGAAGCAATTTGCGGGGTAACTGCTACAGGATCAGTAACCACTCACGGTATTGACTGTGAATGGTATGCGGACGTTCTTCATACATATGCTCTGCTTCCAGACCTGGAATTGTTTCCTGAGGGTGATACCACGCAAATCGGCAATAGATCCGGGAATAAGTTCAGCGGCGGTCAAATGCATCGAATTGCCCTTACACGGGCTGTGTATACCCGTAGGAAACTTTTGTTATTAGATGATATACTCAGTGCACTAGACCGGAAAACAAAGGCCATCATAATAGAGCGTCTCTTCGGAGGTAACGGACTTCTGCGAAGAACAATGTCGACCGTTATAATGGTGACTCATGAGAGTAGGGCTCCCTTTAACAGCCCCGATGCCGCAAATCCCTAGTGTTGTGCACTGACCACTCGACAGTTGATTATCTATCTTATACGGATCAAGTTCTGGCTCTTTCGGACGGGAATCTTCGCCGGGAAGAGGCCCGCGAGAGAACCGTCTACTAAGCTCTGCTACCCGATGCTGCAGCAGATGAGGGCTTGGAGGAAAGTACAAAGTCGATGATGAAAGAGAAAGCAGCCGAGATCTCTAAAGCGAATGATATTAATAATCTCAGAAGAGCAACGGGAGACTCGGCTGTTTATAGGTACTATTTGCGCTACATCGGCTGGACGAAGGCCATGATTTTTGTTTCCTTCGTGACTATCAATGTCTTCGCCAGTACATACGGCAGTACGTGAAACTTCATATTCCACTACTCCTTGCATGTCCACTGACATTGCTTTGCACATAGAGATCTGGCTTGAGCGGTGGGCTAACCGCGGCGGAGGTCAAAAGCCGTTATATGTCACAATATACTTCCTCCTCGCGATTTGCAACACTATCGGGAATGGTGGCTACGTTTGGTATGTTAAGAGGTCTCCATAGAGCCCAGTCATAAACAACCAATTGCTTACGACTTAAAAGGGCTATCTTGATCCTAATTTCGCCCGCAACGGCACGCCGCCTTCACTATGTCGTGCTGAGGACCGTTATTAGGTATGATGATTCTATCTTTTCGGGTCTTCGTCTGCTGATGATCTCTGAAGGGCGACACCGCAGTTCCTTTCAACAGTTGACAATGGGTCAATATTGAACCGATTCAGCCAAGACATGACCCTCGTAGAAAGTCAATTGCCTATCGGCGTGTTGATCACAGTTTCAAGTAAGTCTCGCTTCCCTAAATCTTTCACGACTTGTCCCATCCCTACCTTGATCTCGCTATGAGATCTATCGATTATCATGGGCACCCTTAACTTTAGAGATATGCATGCTTATGATTAAAGATCTTTTCTCATCAATTGCTAGCGCTGCACTCATTGCTACGGGATCGGAATACATGGCTATCTCCCTCCCTTTCTTGATATTTGCTGTCTTTTTGCTACAGCATGTTTATCTAAAAACATCACGACAGCTCCGACTTCTGGACCTCGAAAGCAGAAGCCCACTGTACTCTCATTTCCTTGATACAGTCGAGGGCCTTGCTACAATTCAAGCATTTGGGTGGGAAGAAGACTTCCAGAACAAGAACTCAAGACTATTAGATGTCACCCAACGCACATACTATATGCTAAATTGCATCCAACGTTGGCTGAATCTGGTCCTGGATCTGATTGTTGCCGCAGAAGCGATTATTGTCGTTAGCCTAGCGGTATTTTTGAGGCAGAAGACTAGTGTGGGATTACTCGGAGTTTCACTAAACAGCATCCTCTGTAAGTCATGTCTGACCATGAAACTGTTCTCCATTCTCTTCATTCTTCTATCAAATGCTTCAACCTATCGTCTTTGCCTGTCTGACTAAACATCGTTAGCATTCAACGGAAGTCTCTCATCTTTAATATCGGGCTGGACACAACTTGAGATATCACTTGGTTCAATCTCACGAGTCAAAGATTTTGAAATGGAGGTTCCCAGCGAAGTCACAAGCGGAAAAACGGAACCACCTAGCGATTGGCCAGATCGGGGCGCAATTCACGTCTCGGAAGTTAGTGCACAGTACCAGTAAGAACTTCACAGACAAATGAGTATATTTCACCCAGGTCACTAAACTGAGATTGAACAGTCCGAAAGCTATTGCTTTGAAGAGTGTCTCTCTCGTGGCCTCTCCTGGTCAGAAGATCGGCATTTGTGGGCGCACTGGGAGGTAAGTTTCAGCTCTGCGTAATCTACCCGGTGAAATATTGAGGATCTGGCCTGACCCTTCCGTCATGAGAAATTAGTGGAAAGAGCTCCCTATTATCCGCAATTTTGGGCATACTCACTATCACGAATGGATCAATTCTGATCGACAACGTCGATCTTGCCACCCTCCAACCTGAAAGGGTCAGAGAAAGGATCGTCACCATTCCTCAGGATCCATTCATTATGGTGGGCTGTACAGTCAGGTTGAACACAGACCCCACAGGAAAG
Organism: Penicillium roqueforti; assembly: GCF_015533775.1. Classification (NCBI taxonomy): domain Eukaryota; kingdom Fungi; phylum Ascomycota; class Eurotiomycetes; order Eurotiales; family Aspergillaceae; genus Penicillium; species Penicillium roqueforti. The sequence continues at coordinate 129,614 of NW_024067587.1, forward strand.
TTCCCCGATGCAGATATCATCGCGGCCCTAGACCGAGTAGGGATTTGGAAGGGCGTGTTGGATGACAGGGGTGGACTGGAAGCTGAGATAACTAATACTTTATCTCTATCGAGAGGCCAACAACAATTGCTGGAGCTTGCCCGTGCAATACTGAAGATACAGGCGAGCAACGCCAAGATCCTGCTGATCGATGAAGCAACTAGCGGTGTCGACATGGAAACGGACGCTCATGTTCAGGCTCTTCTGCGACGCGAGCCGTTTCATTCATGCACGGCTCTTACTGTGGCACACCGTGTCCATACGCTCATGGATCATGATTTAGTCCTCGTTCTAGATCAGGGAAAGGTGATAGAGATGGATGGGCCCGGGAAACTTGCTGGCCGGAAAGATAGTATCTTTAGCAGCCTTCTCAACAGCCAGGCATATTGATCGAGACCTCCCCATTGGATCCGAAGAATGGCTCAGATTTTCAAATGAATTGAACTATTCATCAAATTGGAATTCTTGTGAACTAACGCCAAGCCAAATGCGAATTTCTTCCAAGGCGTTCAAGTCATTCTCTAGAAGAGACTTCTAACTTTGTCATCGCACCATTCGTAGGTACGGCCCACATTTTCTAAGCTCTCTCCTAGCTTCCGGCAAGATCCAAAATCGATGATGATTGCTCTATCCTCATCGATCATTATGTTGCTTGGATTGATATCGTTATGAACCAACCCCAACGAGTGAAGGTGCTGGATGCCATTTTCAATGCCCGTGAGGAAATGACTGTATTCCCCCTTCGCTTTCCGCATGTTTCTAAGTGCTCTCTTTTTGAGAGCGCCCGGGTTGACTTCTTTCATCAAGGTATGAGGGTATTTCTTAAGGCAAAGTCCCGTGATTGTGCCGTCAGAAACTTGGCAACCGAGGTAGGTAGCAATGTTAGGATGTGGGTGTAACGTTAAGAGTTCGTAAATCCTTGCTTCCCTGAGGATATCTTCTGCAATCAAATTCGGTTGAGGTCCTTCACTAATCCGATCGCAATTGATCAATCGGGGTTTTTTGACATGACAACCGTTAGGTAGGGATCCAGGCGATAGCGTAAATCCGACAGGAAATTTGGGATCGTAGGCCGACGCAGGAATTTGCTTAACGTTCATAAGGTCCTCTGCATTGACAATCGAAGGAGAAGAGCAACGGCCTTTCAGCTTTGCATGGTACAAAAGGCCCTGCACCTGATACACAACGAGAGTCCCTGCGAACTGGAACCCACAACCTGAGTCTTCGTAGGTCTCTCTCATCTCCAGAAACTGCAGTTCCATGTTAACGATTGGCAGAGTCGGCATTCTGGAACGCACTATGCAGTGTCAATTGTTGAGATATGCCAACAGCAAATAATCACTCACATCGTAGTGATTCGAGGGAGAAAGGCAAATTACTTTCTGAAAAGGCAGATGTAGAAAGTAAGACGCACAACCCAATCAGTTGCACCTTTATAACTGAACAAAATTGCTCTATCAGACCGCCGGTGTCTGTGCACCCCTTGGTCCAGTTAAAAGCCGCCGTAAACACGCATTAACTTGAGAGATATCGTAATGTGCCGCTCGTACGGTACATTCAACAAATAGAGCTTAACGGCGGGGACCTAACACGATGTAGTAAGATACAGAGCTATACATGGTGCGTCCTTCTGACTTTCTGAGACCGACCCTCAATGATAGATCTTAGCGGTGGGTCTAGAGATGATCAAGTGTGTTCAAGCTAATTTCAGGATGACCCACTCCTCAGCAAACGATCTTAGTGTTGACGTCATAGTCTTCAATGATAGAGTAGAATTGATATATGCTAGAATCGAGTTGAACTTGGCCTACATGTAGCTACATCAATCATGGGGTTTCCAGATCTCCAACCAATCTTGCAAAGCCTTCTGGATTCAGGTAGATACTCAGACCTGGCGATATCATGCGAAGGACAGAAGTTCCAGGTACATCGTGCGATAGTCTGTTCACAATCACCCTTTTTTGACGCTGCAGTCAAAGGAGGATTCAGAGTAATGCGACAAGCCTTTGCCGTGATCGCTGCATATGGCTAACTTTTTTACAAGGAAGCCTCGCTATCACATGTTGATCTGCCAGATGATGAGCTTGCAACTATTCAACGGGTTGTCTCTTTTCTATACCACCAAGACTACGAAGACACAGATGGCTCGTACTTTCAAAATCGGAAGTGCGCTTCTGGTAATGGTATGGAACCTCATGCAGCTATGTGGAACAACCTCGGAGTGTTCATGGCGGCCGACAAGTTTGACATTTCGCGACTGAAAATCCTTGCGAGATCTCGAATTATGAATTGGATCTCCGAAAACGCAAGGGGATTTCCATTGATTGTGCAACAAATCTGGATCACCATTCCGCCTCTTGAGAGCGAGATTCGAGACGCCATAATTAAGTCAATCTCATGCGATGCGCAGGAGTTCCTCGCCTACGATGAAAGTATGGTGATTATGACAGATATACCAGATATAACCATTGCTGTACTTAAGAAAATTGCGGAGGAAAATTCTTCACTCAAACTCAAACTTCAACGGCAGAGGAAAACGGCCTCGATGTGGTGACTGGACGCAGAGGGTGGGTTTTGATATGTACGTATACTATACATACATTTCCACTTGCACTTGCAAGACATGATCACGTCCCCTTGAATATACGTCAGTTCTCAATGATCATCGAAAGTCCACCGGCTCTACCTGAAAAAGACTTAAATGACCCAGCTTCAGCGACCCGGACTCCTGAAGAGGGGAGAATGCAATCAATAATAGTACTATGATTCTGCTTGAGGTGATCCCGTATGGATTCATGGTAGTGCTTATTGGGTGTCCAAATGGCAAGCTCCATTATGCAAATAATCGCAGTCATTTTACCAGGATTGAAGATCACATTGATGGGACGATGGGTGCCATCTAAAAGTGGAGGGCTGCACGTGAGCAGATCTGAGTGCTTATGTAATGCTCAGTGAGCGGATCAGACCGCTGAGGGGCGTGCTCAGTTGTACTCTGAGCAAAAAGCGGCAAGGTCTGAGCACTAAAACGGAAAGGGGACGTCAAGAAGTGGCAGAGGAAATCCGCTATATAGCTACAACCTTCCAAAGTTGGAATAAAAGAATCCCACATGTAATCCCGGACCCTTGGCAGTAGCGCACGCGAGGAGTTTCCACCCGACGCATCTAGCAATAGTCTAGAAGGGTTCTCTCAAAGTCTAGCCGGGATGTGACCATATGCAGTGTGCTAATAGTGTTTAGCTAGTAACTAACTATAATAATACAATACATAAACCCTTGCAATCACATTTACCTGGTAGTAAAAGCAATACTAGCACCAATACACGCATTACAGGCTGAAACCAATCCGAAACACTAGCCCCAACGTGGCAAAACCGCCGTTCTTGCATGCCGGACAGTTGGTGGAGTCCGTCGTAATCCCGCCGTGAGCTAGACAGGGGCCCTGGTGTCTCGATTGGTGTCGTCCTTGGTATTGGTGGTGTTACACTACTAGGCACGGAGCACGGAGTACGCCGTAGTAGTCTGTGTGGGACCGTTTTTTTTTTTTGCGCGCATGCGCTATTTTAGCGTGGATAGTGTTTTATGTTCTCCGCACACGGCCGGGCAGTTCCAGAACTGCTGGTTTAGTGGAATTGGATCATGGATTCAGGATCACGCTCGCGGCATACCGATGTGGGGACGCGATTGAATTGCCGTTGTTGGGATTGAGATTCAGATTAAGATTGCAATAAGGGACTAGACTGGTTCTTCGGTATGTCAATGTCAAAGTGTTAAATGTGGAGTCAAAATAGATTAGAACGTGATTATATAGTATACCAGGTGGAATCAAATAGAATTAGACATCATACATCATTGATACACGTGGAAATTGCTAAAATCACCTAACGCCTGACTCAAAATAGTGGCATCTCCTGTAACACCGTGTCTCAAGAAAAGCCTAGAATATCCCCATTCTTTAGACCTCTTATCTTTTAGAAACAGGAGGCCCAAAATCAGAACAGCATAGAATAAACAGTAAATATTTTTGAACATTAAGAAAAAGAAGGCAAATCATAAAAACGTATTTCAGTAACATTACACTCGGTCTTGCCCGTACGCAGGCGCAAACGAAGACTTGGGATCCCACTCGCGCGCACTAGGTGGCCTAGGCCCGGAAAAGCTCAACGAGGGACGCACATAGCGGGCCTCGCGAGCGACATGCATATTGCGCTCGGAGCTGGGGCTGGGGCTGATCGGACTGCGGCCGTATCCAGTCTGTGTAGGGCTCGAGGGCATGGGAGCGTTACTTCCCATTTGTGTAGGGCTCGGTGAGCGCATGAAAGCGCTGCGGTCAGGCTTGCCTATTCGGGACGGGCTTGGCGATCGCATGAACGTATCGGGTGATTTCACAGATGTAGTCAGCATTTCGAAGCCCTTGTTGTCAGCGAAGCGGGTGTTTGCATCCACAGAGACAAACTCGTTGCGGTGTGTCACTTTGCGGTGGAAAAGATCCAGCCAGCCGGCGAACATGGATGGACGGGCGAAGAGGATGAAGTTCCAGAAGCCGACGAGGGAGAGCAGGAACACGACTGCTAGTAAGGTTGCTTCGTTGGGGCCGATGGCTGCGGCGTATTCGCCGCAGAGATTCTTATCGCCGGTTTCGGCGAGGCACATTAGCCAGGGGCCTGCGATTTTGACGTTTTCTGCCGTTGGCGCGACGGCATTATCGAGGCCGATGAAGATGACTGCGAAGAAGATGACGTTGCCGAGGATGATTGATGTGAGGGCGATGCCGCGCCATTGGAGTTTAAGGACGCGGCGTACGCGCCGGTAGGCCTGTCGGGCTGTTACGGTGCCGATGCTGGCTGAGTAGGAGGGAAGGTTTGCGCCGGAGCTGCCTGATGTTGAGGCCGATTTGTCGAAAAGAGAGCGGAGGTAGATATGAGTGCAGTAGATCATTGTTGATAGTTGGAGGAAGAGAGATGCGGCGGCGATGATCATGATTGGGATCCAGTAGTCGTAGAGTCCGTTGGTTACGTTGATGTGGCAGACATTGCCGAATCGGAACGATACTCCAGTTAGGACCAGCATAATTGTCAGTCCAATTGCTGGGATTCCGAATCCACAGACAAGGGCTGTCCACATGAACTTCAGTCCTAGGACTCTTTCCCAGCATACTTGCAGGTGGAAGGCGAGTGTACGGATGAAACTCCATATTACCACTACCCAGCCTCCGAATAACAACAAGGATCCAGAAAAGGCGCAGGAAAGATCGGAGCGCATGTCATTGGGGGTGATTGAATTATAGCATTGGTCTGGTTTGGCGCCGAGGGGAATGATGAAGGCGAGCTGGATCAGAGTTAGCCATAAAGGTATTCCTAGCGCATGCCGGTGTTCAACTTACCTCCATGCAACAAATGCCCAGCGTAAAGCAAATGCTCAAATAATGGCGGTGCGTCCATTTGGCAGGTAGTACAGCGTAGGAAACCAGCAAAAAGATACAAAGAGGGAGAATGGCGACGCTGATCCAACTCGTGACGCTGATTTTATCGGCCAAGTCTATACAACGTTAGATTTTATTAATGGGCTAGAAATCACAGAAACATACCAGTGTCATATCTCCACTCGGCGAGAGGACATGGCAAGCAACAGGAATAAGTGCTGTTGCCGAGAGTCACCTGCTTGCAGTAGCGGCCATCGATAAATCCCCCGACGGTGGGGAATAGCGTCTCCTGCAAGAACGGGACCGGGCAATGTCCATTTAGGGCGTGCACCATGATGGCGAGATATGCATGTCCTGCGCGAGTTCCTAACGCGCCAGCGCGATATCGCCAAGGAATCGTATATATAAGTATCCGAGAGCGAAGGGGGAGTAGAGAAGTGAGGAGCAAATGGGGGTATGCAGTGTAATTTGTATGTACGTCCTGATACAACGTGATAGTCTGGATGGCCCGTTCTTCGCCCCACACACACGAGGCACTAGGACCAAGTCGACCCACGGTCCTCGCAAACTCAATTCGGTCTTGGCACGGTGGTTTAGCGGGGATAAAATACAGTGACAATACAAGAACAGTCGGGATATCGTCTTATTATTTAGTCTTAGTGAGCTATAATAACGTAATTCACAAGCGAGCCGGCCACACAAGCGAGCCGGCCACCCCACCCAAAACGCGTCCATGGTTTAGCACTTAGTTAATTCAACCACCCACCATGCCACCAATTCGATCCCGGAAGTCTTCAAAATTAATAGAGCAAGAGGGTAGGATCTTATTAGCTATTCAGGCTTTTAAGAACCAAGAAATATCTTCAGTTCGTGAGATAGCGCGCCGTTTTGAAATCCCCCGCTCAACACTTCAAGATCGACTACGCGGCCACCAACACCGCGCGATTTCACGCGCCAATAGCCATAAATTGACTATAAATGAAGAGGAATCTCTTGAGAAGTGGATAATCTCTCTAGATTCTCGTGGTGCAGCCCCCCGGCCCTCTTCTGTTCGAGAAATGGCAAATATTCTCCTCGAACAACGCGGAACCACCCCGGTCCCCTCAGTCGGTATCAATTGGGTTACAAACTTTGTTAACCGGTACCCTACCCTCTCATCCCGATTCTCGAGACGTTATAATTATGAGCGCGCGAAATGTGAAGACCCAAAAATCATTGGAGAATGGTTTAATCTTGTTCAAAAAACCATCATTCAATTTGGAATTGACCCAGACGATATTTATAACTTTGATGAGACCGGATTTGCAATGGGATTGACCGCAACGGCAAGGGTTATAATAAGAAGTGAATACTACGGTCGGAGATCACTTTTACAACCCGGAAATCGTGAGTGGGTGACTGCAATTGAATGTATAAACGCGGCGGGGTGGGCCCTCCCTCCGTGTATTATTTTCAAAGGCAAGGTCTTCCTTGAATCTTGGTTTGAAGGTCTTCCTAGCGACTGGCGCTTTGAAGTTAGTCCAAACGGTTGGACGTCTGATAAGATTGGGCTTCGCTGGCTTCAGAAACTCTTTATACCATCAACTTTATCGCGTATAGTAGGAAGGTATCGACTTTTGGTACTCGACGGCCACGGAAGCCATTTAACCCCTCAATTCGATCAAATTTGCGAGGAAAACGATATTATACCAATTTGTATACCACCGCATTCATCTCACCTTTTACAACCACTTAATATCGGTTGTTTTGCGGTGGTAAAACGGTCGTACGGCCGGTTAGTTGAGATGAAAATGCGGACCGGGACCAACCATATTGATAAACATGACTTCCTTGAAGCATACCCCTCCGCACGAATTGAAGCTTTTAAATCTGAGACGATTAAAAATAGCTTTGGGGCAGCCGGTCTAGTACCCTTTTTACCCGATCGGGTCCTTTCAAAGCTGAATATTTGTCTTCGAACACCAACCCCCCCTCCCAGCCGGGGTAGCGATTCAAGCCGGAATTTTACCCCAAAAACCCCGTTTAATGGCAAAGATCTACGTCGACAGGCTTCGTCAATCAAAGCTTTACTTCGTACCCAATCTCGAAGCCCAACAACTCCTTCCAAACGTGCATTAAATCAACTTATCAAAGGTTGCCAGCTTGCAATGCATAGCGCTGTTATACTAGCAAAGGAAAATAAGGAATTACGCGCTGAAAATGAGAAGAAGAAGCAAAAGCGGACCCGATCTAAACGGCAGATACCCGCCGCAGAGGGTCTTTCGGTCCAAGAAGCTTCTGAAATGATTGCTGGGTTGGTGGAAGCATCAGAAACACCCCTACACCCCCCGGACGGAAGCACTCAATTAGGGTTGGAACCACGACCACGAGCTGCACCAAGGTGTAGTGGGTGTAATAAGACAGGGCATAAGATCAATAGGTGTCCAGATAAATGATTCTTTTTAGTTTAATTAATTTAATGGCGTTATGGTTGAGATAAATGTATTTAAATTCAATGGGTTAGGTGGGGTGGCCGGCTCGCTTGTGTGGCCGGCTCGCTTGTGAATTACGTTATCCCATATATAATAACTAATATAATAAAACAATAAGACAATGCTAATGTTGAATGAAATACACAACTATGCAAATTGCGGAGCTGAGCTCAAGAACCCATGTCCAACCACTCCCCTCTTCATCCTGATTCGATTGCCTTTTTACCCCTGGACATCAAAGTCTGTCTATTGTATGTAGCACCGAGGGGTCAGAGGGGCCAGAGTGGTCAGTCTCACCAACAATAGCATTCCTCCCCGAGAGCCCACGCGTTAATCCACCCAATCATTACGACTAACGCATCTCCCGCTGTGATCACTACCGGCATTCGTCGTACATGAGTCCAATCGGATGCTAAGAGACCACCGCATGATATTTCTGTACTCTGCATGCAGCCAGCCGATCTATCACAATGAAGTGCTTAACGAGGTGATTGAAATGCATCGGAGTACTTTGTAAAACTCTCGAATCCCACGCTAACCCGTTCATATCCCGACCCTCCTGTAGATCTTATTTAAGGATAGATTAGCAGGCTTATTCACTTTCACTAGACATATATAGTCTATGATCTACATCCTGCGGAAATACGTTCATGATATGCACGGACAAAGTAGCTGGTTCTAGCTCAAATCACACCGGCGTCCTCTTGTCATCATCACACTTAGCGCTATTCACGGACCCCCGACCGTTAAGCCAGTCAGAAAACACCTTTGCATCTTGGTCTTTCGCACTTTCTCACGATCATCCACTTATGAGTGATATACAACACCTCGCTCAAGCATAGCCCACATCAAATCACAGAACTCCACCTGTAGTTCTTGCCACCTTGATTTTACCAGGGTTCTTTTGTATACGTGATTTCGGCCTTTGGCGTAGTTGAGTCCTAGCTCGAAGCTCAATCTGACTCGCTGCTTTTCCCGTCCGCATCGACCCACTGGCTCGTGGTGAAACCGAAGAAAAGACAGAAAAAGAACCCACAGGTCAGAATAGTCTTCACGCTAGAGATTATCCTCATTTTGCCGAAACACAAAGAGGCTAGGTGATTGCTACCATTAACCAAAGCAAGAAGAAATATCTCCTGATCCCCCACTTCGTATTCTTCCCAACCTAAATAAGTAGAAGTAAACCACCCAACCACTTGACAAAAATCAAACGTACAAGCTCAATATTATCTCTGTTGAATTTGCGCTTACATTGCTACCGCAGCGCTTGAAATTCTAAATAATAGATGAAGTCTGGGCTCATCGCAAACCCAAGTCCAAGTAAGCTCGTAATATTCAAGCTTACAAAATGTCTCAACTAAATCTCCAACTCGCCCACAGCGACCAACATAAATCCGCTATAAATCCCTCTTTCTACCCCATTCTGCAACGCTCAACTTTCCATTCTCTAGTCTCTAAGTTGTATGTTGTATGTTGTATTCCGACCCAATCCCCAGAATCCTACCCATCATGAATTATGCACGGAATAGCCGATACTAGTAACCCGATATATTCCTGCACGTACGGAGTAGATCCTGAATAATGTCGGATCTGGGGTGTCCTGGTTCGGATAAGTTGCCCCCCCGGAACCTAAGAAGGGTAAATCGGTGGGGGGAAGTGGATTCGGTGACACCATGGTCAACGGAAAACCTGCAGCGTTGAGGTTGGGGTTTGGATTAGGGCTGGATGGGTTTATGGTTGGTGTTGGAGATTGGGGTGTTAGTTAAATAGTAAGTTAATGGGTGTTTATTTTTTTTTCGTAATTAGATTAGTTAGAGCTAGAGAACAATCATGTAAGTAATATAGAGTATATAATCTCAAATGAACACGCCTGGGTTATGATAATATGTATACCACGTTTAGTGTCTTCCAAAGGCAACTAAACCGAACTTGCAGAATCAAACAAGGAAAGGCTCTCGACCCTAAATCTAACGAGATTTCTGGTTTTCTTTTTCTTTAGAATCCATCTGTCCACTCTATGGCTATACTGCCTATGTTGCAGTGTGAGAGTCACCTGTACTATACTATGATTACTATCAGAGGTACACGGGTATCATAAACAATCATTACTCGTGTCTCTGGCATTCGTCACACCACGTGAGAGGGCACATCCCCTAATGAGTGACGGGAATTCCCAGTCGCTTGTCGTTTGACAAGTCATTCTCAGCATGGCATGTGGTGGTGACAAGATTGGAATGCATGGCCACAATTCGACATAAGCCGAGATATCTGCAAATACCACTTCACTCCAGTACCCTCGGATGATTTCATCGGCTCCAATACAGGACCGACCAAGAGGGACTGGGTACTATACAATGAACGTGGTTGAGCCCGCGCCAAACCTCAACCCGGACACTATGTCTAGTTCCTAGGCTGGAGACCTTGTCTTGTCTTCAAGTCTCAAGAACAAGAAGAACCAGGCGAGCGGGTCGAATTCTCATCCCACCCCCACTCCTTCAGCAATTGCTGCACACGGTACTCAGTCGCCCAGCCTAAATCCGACTCAATACTCCTCAGCAGACGCACGGTAGTGCGGCGCTCACGCGGGTCCGTCAGGCACTGCCCGCTAACAAATAGCGGCTGCAGCGAGTTGATCCTGACGCTTCCATCCGGGCGAGAAAGACCGATACCCACGATCTCACGGCTGTGGAATGCGATCTCAGACTCGATGGAGCGGTATGACTGGAGACGGAGCGTTATGGTGCTGCGCCGGCTAGTGGACTCGTGCGGCTTGTTGATGAGAAGCAGGATGCGCGCCATGTGGTAATGCTGCATGGCGGAGGCGCACATGGGAAGGCTGTACCAGATTTCCTGGAGGGTGGAGATGTCTTCGTGTTCGTCGGGCGGCCGGTGGTGTGTGAGATTGGATGCGTCGATTCGGGCGCAGGGCCGGAATGTCTCTGGGATCCCGGTGTACCATGCGTCGAGCTCGGATTCAAGCCTGTACCACCGCTCCAGGAGGGCTTGTTGCGAGACGCCCAAGGGTCCTGGCACGGATCCGCTTATGTGCAGGTTGTCGCCAGAGCTTATGAAATTGACTATCTTGGACAATATCCACACTAGTCCGTTGCTGATTAGGTCTTCTTTCATTACATCTTCACCTTCCGGATATCCTGCTGCGCTTGTGTTGCTAGCGCGTACAAAGCCCGCGTTGTCGAGAAGTAACCCTGCTTCGGTCCAGAGGACTGTATCGTCTGTGTTGAGCCGTGTATGGCATTCGTTGATGACTTTTTTTCTGTCAGCGAAGTTTGGAGGGGAGGGGAAGCGACAGACAACACTCACAGGCAGCTAAGTAGTCCTGCCGCGCAAAATTCCAAAACGTTGCCTTCCGAGCCTTGGAAAGACCCGACTTCTTAGGCGTCTGCGTCTGATATGAGCTCTCTCCCGGAGACGGACGCTGCTCAAGAGGCATCATGCCCACTTCAGCGACATCAAGCAACGACTTCACGCCACTCAAATGACGATTCCACGCGGGGCCTGCGGCATCAAGGAACTCATAAACAGACAGAATGGCCGTCGCCGCGAGCACCTCGTCGGAATGAACCCCATGCGAGAGCCGACTATCAGAAACCCGTCTGCGGCGCTTACGTGGGTTATCCGAATCTACAGAAATCTCGGCAGCCTGCCATTGACCGAAAGCTTCAGGGGTGCTCAAAGGAGGTGGACCCTCTGCGTCAGGTTGCAGCTCTTTCATTAGCAGCTGGATGGCCTTTTCATAATATTTGGCCCCATACCATGCGAAGTCGGGGTCTTTGTCAGGCCACAGTTCCATGGCAGACTGCTGGGTGCAGACTCCGCCCACCGATGCCTTGGCACCTTTGACTCGGCCTAGCTGTTTGGCGGAATATGCACAGGCGGCGAATTTCAAGAGCGGGTTGGTTCGTGCTCGCACTGGGACGTATGAAGCGAAATATGTCCCTAGGTCAAAGAGATCCATCCTGCAGATATCATTATTACTGATGGTTCCACGTTAACAGCTGGAAGGAAACATACCACAGTCCCGGTCCTTCTGAGTAATGCCGCAGAAGGAAAGCGGTCTCGAAATCGGTCTCTGAATTGTCGTCTGTTGTGTGATTGACAAGGCTCATGTGACTCATGTGGCTCATGCTTCTTTGTGAAGCTGCCGGTCTTGATGGAAGCGCATTGTTCCGGTCAGATAGCTGCATACTTGGGTCGATGGATGGGGACATCGAATGCGCGGGGTTGAGGAGGAAATTAATGTTGGTATTATTGCTGGTGGACGACAGCGATATTGAGGGTGAAGCCGGGGTGATAGCAGCACTCCGCTGCGGGTTTGGGGAGGTATAGGAGGTACTATCAGAGATCGAATGGTCCAAGGGAGAATAAGGGAAGCGATCGTGTGTTGCGACCGCCGACAAGGCTTCCAACCCCTGTGTCTCGGCATCGCTCGCTCGAGGGCCTCCACTGTCCCATCTGTGATTCGGAGAGTTTGTTTGCGCTGCGCTGCCCGGGTCTAGTAATGAGGCCTCGAGGTCGTCGGCGTATGGATCGGAGTTGTCGACAAAGATCACTGCAGAGGATATGAGCTACCGTCCAAAAAGGGTCCAGACCCAAACAACATGTCCCATTGGTGCCGTACCATGTTTGGGAACATCCAGCCAAACGCTATCCTTGTCAAAGGTGTTCTTATATGAATAGAACCCGTTGAGACTACCCCGACCGTCTGGGGAGTTCCGGTTCATCGAGGCGTTCTGTTGATGGCGGAAAACCACTCCTTCGCTCGGGCGACATTCTCGGCCACCTTTGCGACATTGTGAACATTCGGGCTTTTCTTCATCACCTATAAATTAATTTAGTCACCAGACAATGAAACGGCCGGGAGAACCGATTCCTACATTTAAGCTTTCGTGTTCGACACGTTAAGCTAGGTTGTGTTAGCCATGTATCACGCTAGTTGGATATGCACTTACCAGCCGGTTCGTGATCGCATACCGAAATTACATGAAGGCGATGCGGTAGCAACATGCGAAATAAGGAAAGTGATCGGGTTGGGGAAACGAAAACCTGGAGATCAACCTGCGGGGAGGGAACAGGTGACCTGGGGCCCCCACACAAATAACCTGACTCAGACAGGCTGTGCTCCCGAAGTCAGGTGCTCAGGTGTAGATTAAAGGAGAATGGGCCTATGCGTTTGGATATAATTAGACATTGCTACCTAGCATAGCATAGTAATAACTATAGTTACATGTCTATTGAGAATATTTCCATCAGCAAAGGGGTATTGTATTAATTGTCGTGTCCACGAACGAAGCGTGGCTATCTACACATCTCCAACCTCCCTAGCAACACACATCCACTCAAGTAAGATATAAATCGCTGGAAAGCATATGGTACATCAACACAGACATATTCACAAAGGAGCTTTGATAAACTGTATCGGCCACATGTGCCAGGAGCCAGGAAATAAAAGAATTTGAAGATAAATCGCGATATGGCCGGCGCGAAAACAAACACAGACATTAAAGACGGTTGGGTATAGCAACGTTGCTTAAGATAAAACGAAACAGAACAGAAAAGAACAGAACAAAAACGAAACGAAACGCCGGCCTCGAAGGTCAAGGGTTTTGGAGCGAAAAGGGGCATTAAAGGACCGGGGCACCAGGGTTGGGATGGTGCAGCGAGTTGAAGAGATACTCAGGCGGCAGGCGCTGCATGTCGGATGGTCGATCGGTGCCGAAGGTTTGAGGGGCAGCTGCGTAGCCCTGGCGGCGGCGCTGTACCTTATTAAGGATGACACCGGCTAGGACGATGAGGAAGACGCAGCCCAGAGCACAGCAGAAAGCCACCAAGACTGCGATGCCATTGGAGTGATGTTTTGCTAGGTTGTCAAAGTCAGTATTGATTCCTGTCAAGAACGAAAGGTGAAGTAAACTCACTGGTGGTAGTGTAAGGGTTTTTGTTCTCGGATAAGAACTTCGACATGCTGCCCGGTCGGCCATCGGCTTGCTGGGAAAGGATAAATGGAGTGATATCGGTTCCGTTGTAGAGCGCCGCTGATGCATGTCCGAAGTTCGGGATCACAAGCGAACCCATGATCAACAAAGTCTGATCGTTATTCAACAGAGCAGCCGCAGAATGGTCGTGGCTGACAGGGAGAATCTCTAAACCACGAATGACCGTGCCCTCGGAGAAAAGGTTACCGGGGGATAGGAACTCGGAACCATCGTAGCTCAAGAAGAAGGCCGAGCCATTGGCCGCAGTACCTCCGATCCAGAACTTTGACAAATCCGAGCTAGCAGCAGTAAACGTAGTGACATTTCCGGGCAAATCTGACTCGGATGCTCCAGAGAAAGAGGACCATGTTTCGGATTTCGCGTTGTAGAGAGCAATTGAGGTCTTGTTACCACCGACCTGAAGGTCGCCCACAGCCATCAGCGTCTTTTGACTGGCCCAGTGAAGGTCAATCACGGTACCACTTAGGGACGAGCCAGGTTGATCCCATTCCCCGGTGGTGGCATCCACATAGCAGACAGAATTACATGGGAACTGCCCTACACCTTCGAAGTTTCCTCCAAAGTAGATATCAGATGAATCCGGTCGATTGACGACAGCATTGACTGAGACATTCCAGCCCGAGAAAGCCGACTGAGTCTGTGCGAACTCTTTCTTTTCCAGGTCGTAAACCACAAGACCCCGCAGACTGGTGCGACCGATGTTTCCGGTAACATTTCCACCTGCATAGAGGGTGTCGTTGTACACAAGCATTGAAATAAACGTTGAGTTACTGTCGACGCCTTGCGGCAGACCTGATATCTTCTCATCGGTGCCGTTGAGGATGGCAATATTTTCAATGGTTGATCCATTGCTGCCAGCGGCAGCGAAATGTCCACCGTAGATCGTGAGATTGCGGTTCGAACTGGTATCATAAGCACCGGTGATCAGACCAGTGCTTGAATTTTTGTGGTTGATCTTCATCGACAGAGGAATCAGTTGCAAATCATCGGGATTTAGCAGTGACACCGCACCACCAGCGATGATACCATTGGTGGCAAGGTCACCTGCCAAGATGAGCGTATTGTTGTGCGAAGCGACACTTGAGAGTTGACCACCGAACTGCATCTGTGTAACATTAAGGTTCTGGAGCCAGTCCTTACGGGAGGGGACCCATATGGCGAACCCAGCAACAGATACCGCGGGATTCCCGTTGAAAGCAATGATCTGGTCAAAGTCGCCGCTCACAGCAAGGATGGTTTCATTGATAGCAGTTGATGCATTCAATCCAACAGGCCAAATCGAATTGACAGGACCGTTCAGCCCTGCTCCCAGGGCCGACCATTCTTTGGAAGAGTATGAGTATGCCGCAACGTGTTGAAGGCCCGTTGAACCTGCGTCTGAGGTATCGGTGAAGCGACCTCCAACATACAGGAAATTGTCAAGGGTGGCCATTGCTAGTACTGGAGAGTTCAAACCAGAGCCGGGCATTGCTGTGACATTGCCATCCGTGATCGACATGACGTGGTGGATCTTGCTGTCAGAGAAGTTGCCAGCGACATAGATCACATCATCATGCTCCTTCATTATTGAGATGGTTGCGTTATGGTCGAGTGAAGTCCCCGCCTTGTTAATGTCGGACTTTGTAAGATTTGAGGTTTCAGTAGTGTTTGCGGTCGGATCATAATCGTATAATCCATTGAGACCCCCGGTGCTCTTAGTGCTCTTGGTGCTTTTGGTGCTCTTATTGCTGGAAAGTAGTTCAAAACGGACACGAGACGCCACAATGGTGATATCTCCTTGGCCGTCCTTGGCCCGCACCGTAACCTTTGGTCGGAAGGAGTCACTGTTGGCATCAACATACCCAGTGTAGAATGTGTCATACTTGTCGTGTAGGTTGGTCTGGTAAAAATATGACGGATCGGGCTGGCTAGAGTCAGATCCATTCGTGAGTGTAGCCGTGACATTAACAATACCCCGTGAGCTGCAAGAGTTGTCCTGGGTACAGCCGGGAGTATATAACTTGATGGTATAGTTGCCAGACTCTTTCACGTCAGGCTCAAATGTGACGGAT
Organism: Penicillium roqueforti; assembly: GCF_015533775.1. NCBI lineage: Eukaryota > Fungi > Ascomycota > Eurotiomycetes > Eurotiales > Aspergillaceae > Penicillium > Penicillium roqueforti. Next base: position 145,608 of record NW_024067587.1, read on the forward strand.
GTGGTCGAGGCATTAGAGTTGGTCACCTTCGCAGACACATACCCAGACTCGACAGTCCAAGAGCCGGTGCGCGTTGACTTGGCGGGGTATTCAATGCCTGAGCATGTTGGTTCATTGTATTGATCGACAGCGTATGTGAGGATTTGGTCCTGGAAGACCTCAATGCCGTTCAGGCCAGCTCCTTGTCCGTACCAACTAAGCACCTCAATCTGGAATCCTCGCATACCAACGGGATTGACCATGGTAAATTCACGGTAGGTTTCATTCGTGCTGCTGGAAAGCGGGCAGGACGAGTCACAGCTGGTCTTTTTTCCTGACTCGTCGATGTAAGTCAGATTCATGATGCCAGTGTCGGGGAGCGCTCGAAGTAAAAAGTCCTTGGTGCCGCGTCCATCTAAGTGAGTGTTGTACAGGCGAATTTTAGTCGGAAAAAAGTCGAACCCGAGGTCTGCTCTCCAAAATCCCGGCGCATAGTCGTGTAGAAGATAGGTCTTGCCTTTGGCCGCCACCCCGGTTGTCGAGCAAATGATGTTACGAGGATCGGAGTAGCCGTCCAAGGAAGAGTCTGCATCGGATGTGACGGTCGCATTTTGAAGGTTGAGGATTTGTCTTTCGTTTGAGGAGCTGGTGCTGTTGCGGGTGCTGTTGCTCGTGCTGTTTCCCAGGGCATCGAATGATCCTCCAAAGATGATATGGCCGTTGTCAGCTTTCAAAATCGAGCTGACAGGGCCATTCAGGCCATTGAACGGGAGGTTAGTCCAGCCATTGTCGGGCGCCCACGCGATGGCGTTCGTCGTGTTGTCGTGGGTGAATTTTCCTCCAATGTAGACGCGGTTAGTGTCCTGATCGCAAGTCACGGCCGCTACCGAGCCCGAAAGGCCCGGTAAGGCAGTAACTTTGCTGGTATTCGGGTCGAAGAGAGCAGCACCGGGCGAGTCTACTCCGCCTAGGCTGGTGAAGTTACCCCCAACAAATATACCTGCGAAAGATCCATCCTTTTTGGTAAAGGGGCACATTGCCATGATATGCGCATTGGTGGACGAGAGATTCGTGAGAATGCCGTTCGGTAGCGGGGTCAGAAGACCTTGGGTGCCATCGGGAATCGATTCGGTCTGTTCCTTATATTGATAGAGAGAAACGCCATCGAAATCACCAGTGATTGATACCCGTCCCAGCGAGCTGAGGTCCAGTTCCGGGATGGAGACTGACTCGAATGACAGGGCGTTGAGAGTCGGTAAAAGCGCGAGGAGCGAGGGCCAGCCGGCCGTCGCGGGCCCAAACAATGAAGAGATCCTCATTGTAGTGGGAGCGACGACGGGCAATAGGAGTGTAGTTGGCCAGTTGAAATGGCTGAAATGGCTGAAGCGAGTGTGGGAAGACTAGACAGGGTTGTGCAGTCTAAGGAATTCAGGGAGGCCGTCAGGCCGCAACGCGTGGAGAAAAGAAAATTGATAAGGAATGTGGCATGGGAAAAAAGAGCTTAAAAGCAAAGGAATGTAAATGAATGAATCATGCTCGAGACTGAAGCCTCACTGCATTTGAATAACAACGAATGACTGAATATGAAGGTGAAGGGAACCCAGGGGAAGGCCCAGCTTGTTTTCGAAATTGAAACGGCGATACTTCAAATTACACCTCCATACACCTCCCAAATTAAAAATACAAGGACCACCACGCTAATGCACCTCACAGCTCACGAACAACCAATGAGGAGGGCGATTGCCAGCCTCCCGTTTAAATAGTGGAGCCCTATAGACAGTGGATGTGTGATATCAAAGGTCCTGATGTTGTTGACAAGAATAGTATTAAGTACTGATGGAAAGGGAACGGCTGCAATTGAGGCTTCGATTGTAGGTCCAATACATCCTCAGGTTTATGCGTATAATAGTCTGTTCACAATTATAAGGGCAAGGGGAATCTCCGTCGTACGACTAATTTGCCGGTAATGACGATCATGTACGGAGTATACATACAAAATACATAGTATTTAGCACTGCCCTTATTGTCTGTGAAGTCACATCCCCTTGAAGTCCCTTTTGATACCAAAGTATTCCCTAATGTCAATTCTTTCCATACCTATCTACAATGTACTCGTCTATATTGTATAGGTACCTCGATATGAATTAATATAGTCTTAGAATACTATGTATAATGTTGAGCTAAATCACCAAGCGGGTCCCAATGTTTTGTCGCAGAAATGCTCCAGAGCCCCGTGTTGTTTCGCTTAAATATAGAATTAGACTCCACGATCTACGCATGCCTCTGGGGCATACGGAGTACGTTCTAGATGATTAGTTCCGTTGCGGTCCATTAGATGACATAATTGACATAGTTGATATGTCTGTATAATCTATACTAGGAGGTGTAGTATATAGGTTGTAGGTCCATAGGTATATATTTTGGGTCATAACAGAGGTAGGGACTTTGAAGGATGTTATACTTGATAGAAAAGGTATTAATGTTGTACTTGTTTCATCCAGATCTGACACCTAGGTCTGGGAGATTTCAGGTTGAATATATTGTATGCTTACTGCTTGGGCCTAACTAATATAAACTCAGGAAACGGAAGGAATCTTATTAGGAGAATCATCTTACCCCTTGAGATTATTTTCCGATTCTCTTCCCCTTCTTAATTAGTTAGCTTGATACTGTTGCTGCTTACTGTTTACTCGAACTGCAAAATCTAAAGCTAAAAGCGCTGAATTGACTAACACACGGACAGGCGGCGAACAACCAAATGTCCCAAACACTAAGAAAATAATGAAATGAGCGGGTAATAGGGCACACAGAAAAGCGGCAAGACAAGATATGGCGTAGCAAAAAGTACATCACAAGAAGTGAAAGGTCCCAGGCTGACCCTCGCAGGATCGTATTATCAATCAATCGGTAAGAAGAAAAACCCCCATTCTTTTTTCGGTGCGTGGACCCATCCAGAGTAAGCAGTTGCGTTATGGGATGGTAAGGGAGTGTGATGGGTGACAAGTGTAAGGGAAAAAATGGAACGAGAGTAGGATCAGTTGCCAAAAGTATAGGCAGAAGCAAAAGCAATGGCAGGGACATGGACATTAGCGAAGAGAGAAGCCCTTTCGCTTGCCCTTCTCTTCGACGGGACGTCCAGTCTCGAGGCGACCCTTCTTCTCCTCGAGTTCTCCACGCTGGCGATCTAGCTGATCCTTCATCTCGCGATGTCGGGCATAGAGTTCGTCTTCGCTCTGTTTGAGCTTGCTTTCTTTTTCGGCGACCTTCTGCTGGAAGACCATCTTCATTTCGGCTTCCATCTTGGCCAGCTTCTGCTCGTGCAGGGCACGCTCCTCCTCCTGCTTGACGGCAGGGTTGACCTCCTTGAAGACGCTGGGGTCCTGGGCAACACCCATAAGGGTGAGCTTCTCGGACCGGTAGTTCTCGTACAAGAAGTTGTTCGTGTGCTCCTTGAGTTCTTCCATGTGGGTACGGATCAGCATCTGGCGCAGCTTGACAAAGTCACAGTGCTCCTCGTTGTCGACCTCGATGATACCCCAGGGGTAGCTACGGCCACGAACACGACGACCGTCAGCAGTGGTGACCTCGGAGTTGGCACCAACAACAGCAAAGGGAACCTTGGACATGATCTCCTGGTTCTCAGCAATGGTCTCCTCGTCGTCAAGCTCGTAGCGGGGGCCTTCGAAGATCTGGAGGGAGTGTTGTTCGATATCGGCAAGGATCTAGAAGAGTCAGTATGCACAGCTTCAATCGATTCAGAAAGGGAATCCCAAAAACTTACACGCTGCTTGAAAAGGGCAACCTCATCGTCGGTCAAGGTATCGGCCTTGGCAATGACGGGGATTAAGTTGACCTTGGTGTGCAGGCGGCGCATCACCTCGATATCCAGAGGCTTCAGGGAGTGGCCAGTAGGCTGGATGAAGTAGACACACGCATGGATGCGGTTGTCGACAATGTTACTGCGGTTGACCTTGTTCTCGGCCTCCAGGTAGGTGTCGTATCGCTGCTCGATGTTCTCGACAATCGGGCGCCAGGAGTCATCGTTGTTGACAAAGTCACCGAATCCGGGGGTATCAATCACACTCAGGCGGAGACGCACACCATTCTCTTCAATGTCGGCGCTGGTCGATTGGATAGACACGGTCTTGGGGATGATATCGGCATTAGGACCGGTCCGCTCCTTCGGGGGGTAGAGCGAGGTGTTGAACAGGGTGTTCACGAGGGTGGACTTTCCGAGACCAGATTCACCTGATGGATATGAGCTTGGTCCATGGAAATATTATCTGTCCAACTTACCGACAACCATGACATTGAAGTTGAAGCCTTTACGGACACTCTTGCGATGCCACTGGTTGGGCAGGTTGGCGAAACCGACGTAGCCAGTCAGCTTGCGGCGGACCACGTTCTTCATGTCGGTGGCGGCCTGAGCTGCGGCCTTGGGATCGCGGGAGCTGACGGTCTGGGCGATACCAGAGCCCATAGGGTTGCTGCGCTCGACGAAAGGCGACTCCGTGCCGTTGTTGGGAGTAGGAGAGTCCCTCGATGCGACGGGAGACGCGACGGGGGAGCTGCTCGCAGGTGGCGAAGCTTCAAAGACCTATCAGTATCTTGTCTTGGAAGAGCCTCGAGATTATCTGTCTCATCACGGGTGGGATAGCTTACACATTGCGAAAGCCGGGGATTTAGGATATGTAAAACTGAATTAAGGTCCCCTAGATGATAAATGTCGTCAGTCACCTCTCCTAATCTTCAGTGGGGTCGAATTGTCGCGATAGGGGAAAAAAATCGGGGAGCAGAGGGAATGTACCTGGAATTGTTTCCAAAAAAAAAGGGGGGGGGGGTTGGAGTAAATTGACCAGAAGCGAGAGACGAGGAAAAGAAAAGAAGAGGAGAAGGAAGAAATGAAGCGAAAGATGAACAAGGAGGATGGAGAGAAGGAGGTTGACTCTGCCAGTCTGGGAAAGAAAGGGGGGAGAGGTTGTCGGGGGGAGCCCAGCTATTCTGGAGTTGGCTTGGATCGACCCGCGTAGAAACACCTGATGTGTTCGATAAGTATACAATTCTTACCATTCTGGCTTTGGACTGGTATCTCTCATATATTGGATTATTTTTTTATCTTTCTTCTATTTATCTGCTTGAATTGCTCCTATTTGATCTATATTTCGGGTCTTTTCTACTCTGTTTACTTCGGTACATTGTAGAAACCCGCAAATTGCTCGTAACTGCACTTTAGTTCTAAGCAATAGGACTGCATTTCTATTTCTGACTAGCAAGGGGAGATTTCTATTGGCGAGGACTGCTCAGAATCCACTCACATAAATGTACATGTATACTTACTTGTGTACTTGCCAGATATCTCTTCTCCTGAGATCAGGGGTTAACAAGCCCCAGAATTGGTCCGCCAATCACCAGCTCACGTGAGGTCCACTAGTCAGGAACATACGGAGTAACATCCTATAGTTATAGAATGGTGTATTACTAGAAGAGACTTGGATATTTTGAAAGAAAACGAAAAACCTAGCCGTACATCTAATTAGCTGTCTTCGTCTTCTTCTTCGGTCGCTCATCCTCCGGTTTGTCGTCTCCTCCATCGGAGGCATCGCCCATCTCTTCATCGCTATCACCACTACTCTCGTGATCCGAGTCAAATTCCTCGGCCACATCAGATTCTGAAGAACCAGCAAAGTCTTCGTCAACTGACGACTCATCCTCATCTGCTGATCCGCGGTCGGGTCGTACTTCATCGTCGCTGGAGCCCATGGCATCATTATCAAGAGCAGCAGCGATAAGTCCAGCAGCCTAGGAAATAATTAGCAGCGGTAACAACATACCAGGGAAACAGGATTCACATACCTCTTCTGCCATCTCGTTCTTGATGCGGATGTTCTTGGCCTTGAAAAAGTCCTCGAGGGATTTTTGCTCCTCGCTGTTCATGTCAGAATATTCCAGGAAACAGGAAAATGTCGGGTACTTACCGGTTGATGTTGCTAAATTGGTGCTCACCTAAGCCCCCCTTCAGGCTCACAGTGATGTCGAAAGTTCGGCTGGCAGAAACAGCGCCTCCGACACGTGACATTGTGACAATCGCGATGTTCTCCATCTGAATGTAGGTCGCGGGCTTAGGAACGAACATCAAACTCTTATCCAGGAAATACAGTAGACCCTCGTTGGCCTTGATTGAGCACTTAACGCCTTGGTGACCGTGGTGGCTATGGGAATGTTAGCGATGGGCTTCGGGGGTGTTGCAAATATAAGCTGGCAGTTACTGACCTGGAGAAATCCTTGGAAGGCATAATGACCTTCTTTCCAGATAAGCCACGGAAGACCTTGGTGACGACTTGGTGGATTGGCTCTTCATAGTGCGCCTGCAACCTGTCCTTGTACTGGCCTTTCAGGATATCCCTAAAAGGTTGTTAGTGGGTAAAATAGAGTAGGTGCAGGGAAACCGACTCTGTCATGTTCATCTCAAGACTAATTTCTTCGTCCAGCTTCAGCTGCATAACCAAAAAAGGATAACGGGTCTGACCCTGTCGCAGAGGGGGATCAAGACCAAGCACAATAAGAGTGTGGGTATCGTCATTCTTAGGAAGGAGGAAGAATTTCTTAATGGCCGAATATTGAATCTTGTAGTCGTATGTCTTTCCGCGCAACCGGAAGGATGATTCGTACATGTCAATATCGAAGCGACCTCTGGGCGTGAGGTGAAGAACATCCAGGAAGGTGGCAAAGGTATCGCCGGCAACGTCTCCAATCTCGGCCTTGTCCATAAGCGTCTCGTAGAAGAGATTTGCAGCATTCTGTTCCTCGGCCTCTTCCTCGTTATCTTCTTCCTCGCCTTCAGCGCCTTCCGCCTTGTCGTTCTTTACGGCCGTTCCGGGAATGTAGAATCGCATTTCAACGAGCTCGTCGGGGCCTGCAGCAGCCTTGCGGCCCCGGTTCTTTGTGCTTCCGGGCTTTGTCACGGCATCGTTTCCGTCGCCGGTAGGGAGGGCAAATTCAACGGCGACCTCATTTCTTCCAGCCAAATTGGTGTTTGAAATTTCGGAATAAGGAATCTCGAAGGCGGGTCGGTTTTGGACGTTAAAGGCCAGCTCTGCCTTTGTGAATTCTGCCTTGCCCCAGTTCCATCCCCGCAGAGCGTGCTCACGGGTCTCCACGTTAATGCCGTACCAAATCTTAAATGCTTTGCTCAGTCGCTCCAAGTCCTTTTCGGTTGTCAGTCTGTAGGCCAATGGTCGCAAAATGTTCGGTGTAGTATACCTCTTGGTCGAATCCATCCAGTTGGATCACTCCAGACGATCGCGACAGGATTTTCAGCTCAAAGCCTTTCGCAGCGCGACTCCACTGGGCTGCACCGATGTTGCTGCTGTCGAGCGTGAAAGTATCGCCACCACCAGACGGACGCCAGCCCAGACCACTTTCAGCAAGCTTGCATTTTCCAGGTTGCTTTGAAAGGTCTAAGTAGATGTTGTCGAAGCTCTCCCTGTAGGATGGTCAGTGCCAGACACGGGAACCGCTGCGAAAAATCTTACATAATGGAGCTTGTGTATGTAAAATTGTCGCAGTTGAGAGGATAAAATGCAGAGAAAAGAGGTGTAAAATGACTGGAAAGCAGATGAGAAAGGTAGTTGAGAGTTGAGGTCGAGTTGGGTTGAAAGCTTTGTGATTTTGGTTTCTGGAGTTCGCGTTGCGGCGCGCCGTAGGGAGGCCATTTTAGCCAAAATAGGTTAGCGTAGATGCCTGAGGCTACCGAGGACATCGTGAATTTTAGCCTGCTTAGGTAATCACATATACTAACCTCATTAGGCCAAGCGCCTCCTTGCAATACAAGTGGAACTTGTAACTGTTTGATGTAATTCTTTGTCGAATCTACTGATTTAGTAGAAAGAAGAGAAACAATATATTAGAGTCGGGTATTGCAGAGGAAAAAACTTATTGACGAATAACAAAAAGCCTCTGTTTAGCAATAGAGCAGTATAGTGGACACGAGAGCCAATGAGGCTTGATAGGTGTAGCGATGGAAGAACACTTGTTTCAATAAAGCGAAGTGAGTAAATCGAGCTCACTTATTAAGGAGAGACGATTCCAAGGGTGATAAGGGATGAAATATAATCAGAGACAAATATCACTCGTTTGAATTTATGGAAGACACATGTCAGACTTCTAATCTTCTAACTATCTGATTAGTATTGCTCTCTGGGCTATTATCTAAGGAGATGATTCGACTGCAGTTCTCCTGTCATGTTATCTTCAATAAGGTCATTCTAAGTGAGTATAGATAGACTGAGGTCATAGTGACCCCTCTACAGATTGGCATATTTATAGATCTCTGCCCCCACATCAGATTGTCCTTCTCAAATTTTTCCAGATGAGCTTACTTACGGAGAACAGTGATTCTGATTATTCCAGTCACTGTGTATCTTGCGCAGCAACTATTTGCCCTGAGGCTCCTTGGATGGCAAGGTACCGAGTATGTGAGTTTGATCCCTATGTTATAAGTACACTTCTTGCACCGGGCTCATCCACCATAGTATATCGGACCAGAAGCGGAATCCAACTGTCAGGTGTTAATAAAACCAAGTTTGACTGGGTGGTTGAAGAAGCGTTCGGTGATCCTAATAAACTTGAATCTTGGTATTTCATGCACATAGAAAAGCCCCACAAGGCTTTCTTAGTCCATGAGAGCTGCTGGTCTCTCTTGGTCCAGCAATTTGAAGGGGAGGATATTGATTTAAACAGGCTTTTTGAAGTCTGTAAGGAAATTCCTCCTCCGGGAAGACGAGACTATTGGAGTAAGTGGCCATGGCAATATTGGTGCCGGCTTTTTTAACAGACCTAGACAACTGCGGGGATCTCGGATTGCGGCATCATTTTCGCCCTGCAAAACGACCCATTATCAAGGGACTTCAGGATGCTGCGAGACAATTCCCGAAGATGCCGAAAAGACGAAAGCACTCTGGCTCGAAGAGTAGAGTTGTGCATGACTCTGACTGCTTTAGCATCCTGCCTCTCGAGATACGAGTTCAAATCGCAACTTATCTTCGTACTGCTGACTTCCTAAGACTACGGCAATCATCCCGAGCAATGGCAGTTGTGTTCGGAATTGAATCATTCTGGAAGTCAAGATTTTCACAGAATGGAGATCGTGGATTTCTGAACTGCCTAGCAGAAAATCCCAGAAAACGTGAGAGCAAAAACTGGCGACTCATATACCGCTGTACAGCAAGGATCGATCGGTGTGATGAGCACCTCTGGGCAACACGGCGACGGTGGAGAAATAACCGATGGCTAATAGAAAGATGTTCTATGATCAGAACGTCGGACGAGCATATTGTCTCGAACCAGGGGTTACTTAATGAGTTATGCTGGAAGGAGGTTTCTACTGAGTTCCGATGCGATAGAGACAGCAGACCAGAAAACAGACATGGGGGAAAAGAGAATGAATGCCGCATTTGCTGGGCAGAACATAAGCTCTTTTCTCAAGTCGTTCTATTAGAAAGCTCTATCAACGGCTTAGCAGTCTCTATCCAACGTGAGGGAGCAGAGACCTATATTACTGGCTTCGACCTGCTGAATGCAGATCCCGAAAGGCCAAATGTACTTTTGGGGTATCGGCTACCAGGGGGTTCCGTCACACTCAATTTCTACGGTGAGCAACTGATAGGATTTACGGTTATTGAAGGCCAAGGTGGAATCCACGCAATACGCCCCATTTTCAACGAGAACACCATCCCAACTAGCTGGATCGGTATACCAGAAGGCTTTGGGATCTGCAAGCCTACGGAACTAGTTCTTGAGCGAAACATCAAAGCTATTTCAGGAAAGTTCGATGTAAGTCACTCATACCCCGGCAAAATGTGTAGCATAAGGTAACCTTGAGTTAGCATTGCAAGATGATTGCACTATCCATAGCATAATAATACCTTCTCATTCGGTTCTCACACCATCTAGATCATCGACCGAACAGCCTGTAGCCCACTTGAGCCAAAAGAAAAACCAATCAGATCCCGTTTACTAAGAAATACGCAAGACAAGAAGTAAAACATAATGGTTTTGAGATTAGGAGTTAAGAAGAGAGCACACACTATGCAAAGAGATACTTGGCCGCATGCTCAACATGGTCATCCGCAAAGGTAGCCATGGTATAATAGGAGTGGTCATAGTCAGGCTGGTAGCGAACATTCAAGCCGGCGATTCCAGCGTCACGGGCTGCGGCCTCGAAGTTCTCCGGGAGCAGCTGGCCTTGTTTGTAGAAGTTGTCGCCGGTGCCCTGTATATAGGTTAGACGTGTTACGATACACAGAAGAAAGGGAGGAGATAACTCACCACATCAATCAGGATATCCAGCGGACCCCCACTCCACTTCTTAATCAACTCGGTAGCATCGTGCTCCTTCCACTTATCCTGCTGATCATCGCCGAAGTAGCCCTTGAACGCCTTCTGGCCCCAGGGGCAGTTCGTCGGGTTCGTGATCGGCGCGAAGGCAGAGACGGACTTGTACTTGCCTGGGTTACGGAGGAACTGATGAATGGTTAGATAAATATTACTCCAATACAAGATATTCTTTCCAGCTTTTGTGCCGCAGTGTATAACTTACCAAAGTGAGAGCACCGTGTCCGCCCATACTGTGGCCAGTAATACTAACACGGCTGGCATCCAACTGCGGGAAAGCAGCAAAGACGGTCTGTGGCAATTCATTGGTGACATAGCTATACATGTTATAGCCGGCGTTGTAGGGGGCTTTGGTGGCGTCGACGTAGAAGCCGGCGCCGGAGCCGAAGTCGTATGCATCGTCCTCGCCTTGGATGTTGAGGCCGCCTAGAAGATGAGCATGTTAATTATATAATTCTTTACTTTTCAACCGTATGACTTCAATTGATAGAAAGGTATATGGAAAATTCACGCGATAAAACAGAAGACACATACGTGGGCTGGTATCAGGGTACAGCACAGCAATTCCCTTCTTGCTGGCGCTGTGCTGGAAAAAGCCCTTCTCGGAGCAGTTATCGGCGGTGCAGGTCAGACCGGAGAGGTAGATCAGTACAGGGACTTTCTGTGTCTGGGCCTGCGGGGGCAAGAAGAGGTTGAATTTCATCTCGCATTTTGTGGTTGTGGCGGCATGGCTTAGCTTTAAGAGCTTGCCACCGAAGGAGGCGATGGTTGCGTTTGTGGTGACGGACATTTTGATGTATCTTCCAATGTTAGAAGGAGAAAAGAAAGAGAACAGAAAGCTACGAGCCGGGAGACGTTGACGTTTTAAGGTGGGGGGAATGTGTCCCGCATGAGGGGAAAAGAGGTCCACCTCGATAGGATAATTCTTCCTATTTCGGATTTTATAGATTTTACAGGAGTATATAGATAGTCTATGTATCTAGATGATATTCGATGTCAGGGTTTAGAGCTACTGCATTGGACATTGTCTAGTCTATTAACTGCACCTTAGATAGGATATACCATAACAGATGGACATATATATTAACAATAACCCATTGAAAGGTCGAGCATGAAGAGTCAAATCAGATTGCTGCCCACAGTGGAGAAAACGCCAGGTATATATACAAAATAAGAGAGAAACATGAACTCAATTCACTCCAAAAACACCGGAACTCCATAAACCACAGGCGCTGCGCCGTTGAGATACCTCAACACACACGCACCCCTCGAGCGCGCAATTGCCGTGTCAAGCCCAACATCCTCCCCTCGGCTCTTATCCTTTTTATCCTTCTTTTCGACCAGACCCCAAGCGTCAAAGGCAGTCGTGGTAAACCGGTCAATGTCCCGATCCGTGACATCCCACAGCGTAGCCACGAGCGCGGGGCTGCCTGCATGGAGATAATTCATCGGCGTCCCGTAGGGCTCATACTCGCCGGCTTCGGTCAAAGTGCCGCTGCTACATCCCATGAGGAAAGTAACAGCACATTGCGTGAGCCGCTTGATCGTGCGGCCGCGGATGTACTGCGCGCCGCTGCCGTGGCCGAAGTACAGGAATAGGCCCTTCTTTTCCAGTACGTCGCGGAATTCATCTTCAGTTGGTTCGCGCTGCACAATTGCAGTCCAGGATTTGAACCGGGAGAGATCTTGTTCAAACGTTTTTTGCGTTGTGTGCAGGTCGCCTGTTGGGTTGAGGACAAATCCACCAGAGTTGCGGTCCACAATGGCTCCGGAGGATGCCTCGCGGAATTGAAGAACTCGGTCCCTGAGGCATTCGAGGGATGGGACGCGACAAACAGGGTATCCTTGGAGACAGGGAAGTGACTCCCATGGGAATAGGTGGAGAGCTTTATCGAGCACGAGGATTGTATGTCTCGGCGGCCGTGCTGCAAGTTCATCGCGCGCAGCTTCATGATACCCTCGCAAGGCATCGAGGGTATCTACGACCATCATATCGAAGTCAATCTCGTCGTAGGCATTGCGCTCGCCCTGGAATTGTAGGATATCAACGACAAAGTAAAGAAGATCCATCAGCGTGTCCTCGGGCTCCTCTTGTTCTTCAAGATCGCGAAGCCCAATGAACAAGTCCACCACATTCTGATGTAGTGTGAGTCGGGGGCCAGCGGCCTTGCCACCCTTTTGCCGAGAAGGAAGATGCTTGTCAAGGATGCTTTGGAAGGTGCTTGCGAACCGGACCAGCGCGGTAGTATCCCGTGACAGAGGCGAAAACACACCGCGGAACCCTCCAAACCATATGTTCTCAATATTTTGAAGTACATTTTCCATCCGACGATCGAGCGCTTCGCGGGTCTTCCACCATTCCTTCTTCGACAACTTGTCCGTCTGGGCCTTGGCTGCATGTGCACTTTCGTTGGCGAGCTTAATGAGTTCTTGCATTTCCTCCTTTCCGTCCTCAAAGGTAAATTGCTCTTCATCATCATCTTCTGAATTTCCTCGGTGGAGGGGAAGGCGCAGAAGGAATGGCGAGCGGTCTTTTTGGAGTCGAGAAACCACAAATTCGGTATGGTCTGCACTCAATGACAAAGAAAGAACATTCCAAGTCTCGGGCAGAATGTCGACATAATCTCGTGTAAAGTTGGAGCAAAGATCATTGTCAAGCTCGACCGCTGAAGGGAACGAGGTTGGCCAAAGAAGAGGGTCGGCAAAACCGGCCAACTGTCGATCGATATCAATCGCCATGCGCTCCCGGGCAAATGCGCCAACACGTCCAATCTCTAATTAAAAAGTCAGATATCCGTCAACCAGAAAGGACCTCGCAAAGCTTACCATTCATATTTGCGGGCGACTGGGCCAGAGCCGTTGGTATTCCAGGGGAAGTCGCATGTGATAGCATAGAGATCCGACTCATCAAGCGAGATGCCGCATGGCTGTCAAGCGTCGAGCCTAGAATTGTGGCATCGGAGAAAACACTGGCAAGACAATCGCTCGCCTTAGACAGCATAACCGAAAAGTCATCACTGGCTCGTTGAGCCTTAGTGCGCGTTGTTTTGGCGGGAGCTCTCGTTCTCCTTGTCGGTCTTGCCGGGGGTAAATTAGGCTCCTCTGCCGTCTTGCTTGGTGTTTTGAGTGACGGCAGCGAGATTGTAGATTCGGGTAAGACGCAGTACACAGCATGGCTGGCAAAGCGGCGAATTGCATCAGCCAACAGGTGCTCGCTTTCACCGATCTCCAGAGTGATCTTGCTTTCTCGGGCCACGGCAAATTGTCTAGCCTCTGCAAGTGTTTGCGCAGATCGCTCAAAGTCACGCAACTTCCGCAGGCAATCAGCTTGCTGTCGAAGGATGTTGCCTTTAAGTTGTAATAGGGATTGAGATTGAACGTCCGGGAGAATTGATTTTGGAGCTGGAGCTTTCTTTGGGGTTTTGGGAGCAGCGGAACTGGTTGCACGTGTCCGCCGAGTAGTACTAGCCGTAGGTGTCGGGGTTCGAGGTGTTGGAGTTCGCCGGCTGGTTGCTCTAACCCGTAACTTGTCCATCTTTTCTTCGATTTCTGCCATGCCTGACATCTCCAGATTAGCAGTCATATCGGCACAGGTGACCGCTGTGATGATTTTATCTGCTTCAAGGAGAACGCGCAATGCCTTGTCATGTGCACCTTGCGCCTTGTACAGAGACGCAAGGGCCATTTGAAAAGACACCGTTTCAATACTGTTCTGGGATTGTTTAGAAGATTCGGCCGCTGCAGAGAGATGATCCTGACCCTCGTTCATGTGGCCACTAAGAATCCAATGGCAACCGAGCTGGGTCTGCGCCGCCAGTAGCCGTACATTGGCATCAAGGGTCTTGTCAATCTTCAGCGCTTGTTCGCCGTAATAGATAGCATCCTGGAACAAGCCATGGTGGGCAGATAAAGTGGCGAGGTTCAACAAGCAGGTATGGTGAGAACCTAGGTGAGGCCAGAAAGGCGCACCTTGGATGTAGCTGGCAGACACATCCGGGGAACACCCATTCTGAGACAAATCAAGCTTTGCTATACCATCAGCAACAGCCTCAACATCAGAATTCCCTGAAGCAGGCAAGAGCTTGTCTTGCTTTCTTTGGGCGAGTCTCTCAACCTTGGCCCATATGCGGCAGTTGAGCCTTACAGACAACTTTGCGAAGTACAGAGCTTGGGTCGCTGAGCCCTGTACGGAGAACAACCTGGACTGAACAAAGGCAGCATCTGCTACCAGTCTTTCCCATGAGATCTTCGACAGGACAGTCAAGCTGCTTAGTTCTGACCTTTGGCATTTTTCGTACAGTGAGCGGGCTGCTGAAAGAACGGCGGCGGCTTTCTCGATCTCTCCGGTCTCTAGAAGATATTCCACCCGTGCGACTTTATAGGAAATGGTAGCAAGAGAAGAAACCTTGGTTTGCGCAAGATACTGCTCACCACGCGATAGCAGTTCACCTGCCTTCTGGCAGTAGCCCAGACGGCAATTCTGCAGTACCAAGCGCGACAGAATTATGATAGCGTCTGACAGATCCCCTGATTGCTGGAGCTCCGCGGCACGCAATATAAGTTCCAGGGTGCATAGCTGAGCCTTCCAAAGCCCGTGGATTTCGGTATAATCAACTAGGGCCTTCAGCTGCAGGACCCAGTAGTCCGTGTCATTGATGCAGAGCAGCAATGTTTTCCAGTCATGGGACTGGGACGCCAACGAGTTCCACGACGCAAGCGTGTCGTCTAATTCGCTTGCATCGATCTTGCCACGGTGGAAGCCAATGATAACGCGCAATGAGTTGTTAATGTGGATTGCAAATGAAGCAAGATCGACATCTTCTCGGACCTGTAAGCCGGTATCCAAAGCCTCTGCTCCTGCATCCAGCAGGGATTGAATCAAAGACGAATCCAAGGCAGTGGGCTGCTCCAATAGAAGCCGCAAGGCAGAGAGAATCACACGAGAACGGCGAATAGGATAGACGTCAAAGGGGTAGAGATCGAGGAGTGAAGAAACAGCTGAGCCGAGAATCAAGCGAAACTCTTCTTCATTTGAAGAATAACCAGGCATTTCAACAAGCAAACTCATCTGCCATTCAATAAGAAGACATCTCTGTTCGAATTCTAGTTCAACATCATCATAGACAACGGACGGGTGGGATCCCTTCCTGCGCAGCTTCATCTTCAGAAGGGCAGAAAATACACGGCCAAGCATGAAACCAGGGCTCTTAGGATCCAGATTGAGCGAACTTGGATTCTGTCCTCCGCTGCTCTTAGCAATCTGGTCTAGGGTGCCAGAGAGTATGTATTCTTCAATCGATTTTCGGAACATTTGCTCTGATTCAATGTACATGTTGCCCTCGATGTAAAGATGAGCCAGTCTCTCGAACTTGAGAGCTGCAAATGCCGTGTTGCGTTGAGGAGGCGAACAACTTGAAAGTAGCTGGACAGATTGTTTGAGAAGGGGTATGAGGTCTCGATAACCCTGTCCGGCCTCTTTTTCCTTGATGTATCGAGACCAGAACAAGTTTGAAAGCTTCACAAGTGCCATCCCTAGGCCTTCTGATATCTCTGTATTATTTTCATCGGTGGTTTCGATGGTCGAGAGCAGGCGATGGCTATCAGCCAGAATTGGAAGCATGTCTTCCCAAGGTGGCCTCTGAGACATGATAGAAAGTTTCCCGATTGCGACAGTAGAGTCAATGGCAGTTAGAATGATGCTTCTAGAAATTGAAATGCGTTTGTTGAACATCTCGATCTCATTTTCGTCGCTGTCTTCTGTTGGTTGGCGTCCAACAAAGCGTCTGAGAAACCTGATAAACGCTTGCAGATATTCCCTGATTTGACTAGCAACTTCGTTTTTCGCGCTTTCGCTCTCAGAACCTTTTGTAATAGCCTCTCCGAACCACGCAAGAGCCAGCTTCTTCAGTCTTGCAGCTTCCACCAGCAGTTCATCTAGATCGTTTGCGCTGCCTCTTAATTGCAATCCTAGGGATTGAGTCGCCTCTGACACAGAATCCAAAGCTCCGTTCAGGAACTTTTTTGATGTCTTCGAAGCCTGAAAATGAACAGATGCAATTTTACACCGAACTGTTGCGAGCGAAAGAGACTGGGTTTTTGAAAGCGGATTGATGGCTTCCGTGAACAGCTTCATAGACTCATCAAAACAACCCGCGTCGAAAGCAAGCTGCCCGAGAATAGTCATGAGCTTGGCAGCCTGGTTGGCGTTTTGTGTTTCTGAATACTTCTTCTTGACCTCTGCAATGGATGTTTGCAACCGGGTAACGGTTTTGTAAATTGAAGCAAACTCAGCTTTGTCAATACCCTTGCTCCGGTGAGAAAAGCTACCAAAATAGCGAAGCAAAGGATCAAATACTTCTTTGCTCTCATCATAGACATGACCGGACAACTTCCAGCCCAAACATCGAACCTCGAGGGAAAGTAATTGAAGGGCCAATGAGGTCATTGGCTTCAAGCCATTCGAGGCCTCATCCTTCGAGAAAAATGTCCCCGAGCAAAGCGATAGAACGGTATTCGATAATAGCTGGAGTTGGAGAGCAGCTTTGTCATTTGATAGTTGGCCTGATTTCAAGGCAGCCAAAATAACTTGAGCAGGACTACTCGCATCAGAAAGTTGCAATGAAGAGCAAGCCTTTTGGATCGTGGAGGCTCTTTTATCCGCAGCAAATAGGCGCATCACATTCGAGTGAAAGGGAACAAGCAAGGCGTATAGCGACTTTGCGTTCGAGATGTGAGCAAACGTCAAGAGATCCGACATTCTTTCCTTCGAAGATTCTTCTTCCACCACATCCTTTGCTTCTGTGGTCTTCTTCCCGGCCTTTCCGCGATCCAAATGTTGTTGGATTCTCCGCTTCAAAAGTCGAAGCTCTTTATATGCCATGTCGTTCAGTCCCAGCGAAATAAGCTTTCCCGCAAGAACACACAGCCCCTGTTCGAGCTGCATGTTCGGGAACAGGTCATTCCCAGCATCATTCTTGAGAGTGCGCAGTGTGGACAAAGAAAGTCTCGCACACTCCGCAGCCGAGACGATTCCTGCGTCGGGCCCATTGGCAATGTCGGATGTATTATTCTGGCGCTTGGCTGTAGATAGTTTCGCGGCGTCCGTGAGGGTCTTTAACGTGGCGTTGAATACCTCTGTAGCAAAGACCAGTTTCTCCTGACACGACAACGCCGCCGCATCGTGATCGGCGAATGATTGGAGCGTAGCATCATTTGCAGGTTTCGTCTTTGTCGCGCGGGAATTTCTCGTTCGGCTCGGCGCCGCGACTGGATCTCTTGTGGATTTTGTGCGTTTCGTGGGTTTCTCGGGCATCTTTGGCGACCCGCGGAGGAGTGTTTGGAGGGACAACACGGTAGCGTCCGAGCATGTTGTCGTTGAGCGGAGGGCCTGTTTCACGGACTCTGTTAGAGAGCTTGACGGTAAGACGGTGACCGCCATTTTTTCGGTCGTTCTATTGAAGCTGCAGGACTGAGGTCATCGCTCGCGTCAAGCCTTTGATGTGCAATCGCTATCGGCCGGACTGTAAACGGGGGGTTGTCGCAGCAACAACTGCGCTATACCGTATTTGGCGTTGATAGCCTTATCGCCTCAGGCAACCACGACCTCAACTTTTCCCGCTTCTGAGAACCGACAGTTGCTGCTAGACGCGAACAGGTTATGGCTTTCAGATTCAAGCCCTTTGGGCTCAGCAGACAGATATTTTCTGCTCCTTCTACGTCAAATGCTACCAGACAATGCCGCGCCCCGACTCGGCGCTCATATTCGACCTCCGATCGCCTTCCGAAGATCGCAGACACGTCAGTATGGACGGCAATGATTCCCCGATTTCTTCGGGGTGGCAGGGCGCGCAAGGATCCTGCGAAAGAGAAATCCAAGGAATGGAACCCGGCGACGTTCTACATCATCATGTTTACCCTGATCGGGTCGCAAGCCATTCGCATGCTCACCTTGAAGAACGGCTATGCGGCGTATACTCGGACGACGGATGCGAAGATCGAACTTCTAGCGGAGATTATTGCACGAGTCAAGAATGGAGAGAAGGTCGATGTTGAGAAGTTACTGGGAACGGGCGATGAGGCAAAGGAACGAGAGTGGGATGAGGGTGTGTTAGCCAATATCCAACTATATTTTGAGGGCTGGTGTCTGACTATTTCTATCTAGTGCTGCGCGAGATTGAAGCCGAAGATTCCCTATGGCATGAGAAGAAGACCGCCCAGACACAAGCAGAGAAGCGCCAGGAGCCCGAGAAAGAACAAAAGCAGCCCGCACAGTCTTCGGAAGGCAAAGGCACCGATGAGGTTCCTAAGACAGAGCCGACACGAAAGCTTAGATTCTATTGAATGGGGACTACTTTGGTCTTCATCGAGAATGCGCCTCTGGTCTTGAGCATCGGCCTTGTGAACTCGGGGTATACACTACCCCATTAGGCCGCTGCCGGCTTAAGATGTCGAATTGATCTTCTAGATCACGATAGGATTCCCCTCTATCCACGACAATTGGGTTTGGCATTTCCCACACATGGCCCCAGTCCATGACCGATATATCCTCGAGGATATAAATGTAACATCATCTGTACAGGGAATCTTTCCTTGAGAGTAGATTCCGATACCCGTTTGCGAACTTGCAAATCATGCTTCATGTACATATTTTCCAGATAGATAACTCCAAATCAATAAAATTTAAATACTGCAATACAAATGCAGCCAAATATTCCGTTGCTCTAGACAGGATCTATCTGCTCTCTAGGCATAACTTATATCAACCACGAACCACATCCGGCCATATATATATCTACGCTTCCATCCACATCAAACCGGAGAATAACAACTCGGACCAGATCTAGATTGATAGAACCACCACAACCAGGGCCTCTAATACAACCCACACACCTTCTTTCCAAATCTATCTACTATTGGTACAATGCAAACACAGGTGTTCTCCGACAAGAAAGAGAAGACAATATGATGCAAAGGGGGGCGTGGATGCACGTCCCAAATCAAGCCCAATTGAACCATGAAGAGGGCGGAGAGGAAAATAATCCAAAAGAAATGTGAGAAAGATCTCATGCTAAATCGAGGGAAAGGTAGGCCTTGACCAAATGAGAAATGGGAAACATATCGCTAGTAACAAAAATGAAGAAACAAAGACTAGAAATCGCAGGTTCACTAGATACAGCAAGCCTGTCTACTTCGAGCTCCGCATGAAGTTGGGCCAGTTCTCAGGCCGTGGGATCTTCACACGGCCAAAGTTCTCATCCAGGTCAAGGATGATCTTGAGCGCGTTCCTTGATCGGAGGTAAGGCAGGGGCGCGGTAGCACCCTGCCCACCGACACTAGGCTCGACGAAGCCAGTCGGGGTAATGGCTTCGCCCTCACCGGGCATGGGGAAGGTTTTCTGCAGGACCTCGTAAGCGGCGAGGGTGAAACCGAACTGGGGCGAAGAACGCATGATACGGGCGGGTCCACCCTTGAAGAAGGCAGCCAGACCCTCTTCTTTCCAGACGGTAGCAGCGCAGTGGCGCAGACCGTGGTACTTGGTTTCACCCTTACGGGCTTCGACCTGCAGACGGGTCTTGATGACGTCGCATGGGGTGGTGAGGTAGGCGGCGGGCATACCGGCGATGGCACCAGCGGTGAGGAGCTGGACAACGCCCAGCTTCTTTGTAGCGGTTTCGCCGAAGAAGTCGGACTTCAAGTGTGCGTATGTGGGGAAGTAGATGGCCGAGAAGGGCACATCGCGGAGAAGACAGGCGGTAGCTCCCTTGTACAGGCCTACCAAACCGAGGTTCTTGACAATCCAGAGAGCCGAGCGGCGAGGGGTACCCTCGACGTTCTTTGCGATTTCACCCTGGACCTGCAGACGGATCTTCACAATCTCAAGGGGGTTTGTGAAGACGACTTGACAAGCACCCGCAGTTCCACCAGCCAGAAGCTCGTGAGGGTACTTGATCCGGTTGGTTTCCTTGTCTGTGAAGTGGCCACGAACGAGATCGTTCACGGTCAGCTTGATAGCCTTTTCAGGCGCCACACCGATCAACTGAGGAATGACACCGGAGTACAAGCCAGTGAAACCCTCGTTGCGGATAACCTTCCTAGCGCAATCGATGGAGTTGTTGTACAGTCTCTCGCCGGGGCGAGACGAACGCTGGTTCTGCAGGCGGGTCTTGACCAAATCAATGGGGTAGACCATGAAAGCACCAAAAGCACCAGCGATACTGCCCAAAGCAAAGTGGTGAGCCGACTCAAGAACGTTGTGCAGCAGACTCTTGGTCTTCTCGACAACTTCCTCTCCGGTAGTCATGGCATGGCTTACAGCGATCACGGGGATACGCCATGAAGCATCGATGACCTTGGCAAAGTCTCGCTGCGAGAGACGTCCCGAAGGCGCATCCAGGCCAGCGAAGTGGAACAGAATATCGGCCTCCATGGGTGTGAACTGCGAGAAACGGGTCACGCGAGCGGCCTCGTCCAGGAAGTCGGTACGGGTGATCTTGCCATCGGAGCTCTTCTCTATTGCTTCGCGGACAACCAAATCAATGATATCCATCTCGCGCATGACATTCTGGAAAGCACGGACATTGGCGTAAGAGATGCGGTTGCTCGTCGAGATATTGCACAGGGTGGGGAGGTTCTCCAGGACGTAGTCGGAGAGTTTGTGTTTTGAGGTCTCGAGGATGATACGCTGGAATTCCTCGGGCTGGATAAAGCCATCCCCATCCTTGTCGAAGATGTGGAAAGCTTGGCGGATGCGCTCACCCTGCAGACCGCGCAGCATCTGGGCGAATTGGGGGTAGGTCATGTCATGGCGAGACTTTGAGCGGCCTCCGTACAGCGATGCCCACTCCGAGCTCCAGTTGAAGGGAATGCTGTCCGGACTCTTGTTCAGGTTGTACAGTCCCTGCACCGTGTCGAAGTTGACAGTGCCGGATCCATCGAAGTCGAAGAGACGAAAGGCGATCTCGTACTCGGCGTCGGGCTTCGCGAGGAGGTTTTCGAAGGAGGCCCAGTCGGTAATGTTCAGCCTGCCGGCTCTCCGTCGGTCTGCGACGCTGAAAAGGATGCCATATTGTTCGCGCTTAATCTTGTGCTGCCGCGGTAGGAAACCAGATGAGCAATTGCGAAGATTTTGGTACCTCTGCAGTCCGTGGTGATACTTACATAGTCTTCCTGCTTCGGTGCCACGGCATCGATGAAGTTCTCCTCATCCATGAAGAGGTCACCATTCTCGTCCTTTTGCGCATGGCGGAGGAAGTTTGAGCGCGCCTGGAAGGACAGATGAGGCCCCTCGGTGTGGCCCAGGAACGATTCCTTCACAGCTTCTGTTACGCTGGCCATTGTGTATATCCAAGTTGATTTTGAGTTCTAAACAAAAAAAAAATCGGCCGCACAAAGAGAAAAACTGGGGGAAGGAAGGGAGCGAGGGATGTGGAGAAGAGGGAGGACTGAGTCAATAGAAAAAGTTATGATACTTTAATATAAGGAGCCCACTCTGCAAAGTTTCCTTATTGTTTCTTATAATATTTGAGTGACTATTCGTAATCTAGATAGATTTGATATTTTAATTCTCTAATAACAATACCTTTTCGTTGTCGTGGCCACGTGGTTTTTTTTTTTTTTTTTTTGATTTTTTTCGATCCCTTGGGGTTTCTCATTATGGCGTGTTATTTACCCGGATCGGAGAGTCTCGCCTTGGACCGATCTCCACATTATGGATATCTCGATATCTACATAGTATATGTTATGTATAGAAATGTGTCCCTGAATTAGCCTCAACTAGTACTTCTGGTTCGCGAACCCTTTGGTTTCTCGCCATGAGCCACGGTATATACACGGGATCTAGACCACACTACCCGAGACGTGCAGCCGACTTTCAAAGAGAAGGATCAGATGAGGAAGAAACCGGATCCTGTCACATGGCCCATTCGGAACCGGTGAGTCTGTGGACGAAAAGGCGAAAAGACAAAAAGACGAAAAGACGAAAAGGAAAGTCTCCGAGTTCGGTGCGGAGTGCGGTGGGGAAGGAATTTGGAGAATTCCACTTGGATTGGCTCATCTCGTCTTTTCCCCTCTCCTCCCAAGCCTGCCGGAGTTGAGCCGAGTCCGGGTGTTGATGTGACTACCGTTATCCCCTGTTTCTCCGCAATCGATCAGATAATGCATGCTTTCTGGCATGCTTTCTAGCTATTGCTATAGTTCATGCTAAACATCTCCGGCTTTCACCAAACTCAATTGCAAGGGTTGGACTCACTGACAGCGGTTATTCTATATATAAATCAGGATCATCAGCACATACATTGCAGTAGTGGGGTGTAGCGGTGTAGCTATAACACCCGCGACTCCCGGTCTTGAGGGTCCTTTTCTTGAGCTTAAGCCTTTGGAGCTCCAGAAACGATTGACAGCTAAAGGTTTGCCGGCAGTCCCGGAGGGATTCTAGACGATGTCTCCATACAAGATTGCAGATCCGCGGTATAGAGGAGACAAACAATCAATTCGAAAGCGGGTTACTATATCTAAGATAGCGAGGAATACAAGTTATCCTAGCGAGTGCCCTTACATCTGGCAGTGCTACCGAGGCTGTTATAATATAGAACCTCCAAGTCCCAGCTGGCCATATTAAACTCATTTTATGGATGTCCCGAGGTTAACATCTTCGAGAAATGGCGGACTCTTTTGTTTATCAAAGGTGGATCAATAAGATACCCCTGTAAATCATGCTCCGTATCTAGTACATATACAGTAGCATTGTCGTCGCTCATACGCTCCACTTCTTCTCCGAGTTCTTTATAAGACTTCTACGGAGTACACCTTGGAAAACAAAGACATTGTCAATTTTTGTTCGAGTTTAGTTATTCATAGTAACCATGAACTCAAATAGTGATCTACAATATCTCTACAAGCCCATCTCCTCCCAAGATGCATTTATCCCAACCCATCACAGCTCAATATCCTAACTGATCTGAACAAACAAGAGCTTCATCCTCATAACAAGCTATGTCCGAACACTGAGCCCCCCGTAGGATGCTATTTCCTAAACTTATAGGAGCTCGAGTGAGTGATTTATTCCAAGCTTTACGTGTTTTCTATATATGTTTGTCCCATGTGCTTGTCCTGCATTCTAACCACCTGGTATCAGGTCAAGTCATACGCCCACGTTGGATAGCTAGTCGCTCATGTCATAACCAATCTCTTCCTCCCCTGGCGTTTTCCGAGTAAGTATAGTACGTACTCCATATGTATACATGTCAACCACTCTTCGTTGGTTGTAGATGCACTATTAATAAAACATATTCAACCATTGCATCGTACTCCGTACAGATACGTGCTATATTTGAAAATAAAGAAATCGAGTCACTAGGACGATCACGCAAGAGAAATGTAACATAGATGAGCATTATCTTGTCAGGACTAGAGGTCAATTGGCTCCCCAGAAGACGAAATGTGACCAATATGTTACAACTGCGCCTACTATATCGAAGGATTGATGGACATCATTCATTGCTCAATCTCGAGTAAAAATAGTTGATAGCGGCATCAAACCCATGTGATATCTAATTATAGCAGGTCACAACAATCCTGCCAAGATTCAAACCAATCATCTTTCGCTGCTGACTGCCAGCCACTGTGATAATGCGGGGATATCACCGAATAATGCAGGAATCCACTTTATGTAAGTGCGATATCCCTCACCTATTGAGTGATCATCGGTCGAGAGTTTCGAATCAAATGGACAGGACGACCAGGGAAGAAGACCAGGGTGGAAGACCATGTGCAGTTGGCTGCAGGGCATGTTGGACAGCCCGTCCATCACATCACATTAGACGGGAGTTGCACCCCGTGGGGAATTTAATTGGCTGCATGGAATGAAGGCTTGTCTAAGTTTAGAAACTCGGGCGTGATAGTGATAGTGATTGTGATATATGCACCGTCGTGCATAGAGTAGGCGCTTAGGCAGAAGAAGGTGGTTGGCAGTCCTCGTTGGTTCCCCTCTCCCCCTCAAGTGTATATAGCCGCCCTCTTTCCCCCCCAGGAGACTGTTTTGCATACTCCGTATCGTTTGAGATTTTCTTATTTTCTTATTTTTCTATTTTTGTCTCTTCGCCTTGGCTGGCCCAAGTTCTTCAGCTCCTTATACATCTACGTCAATAATTTGTTCCTCTCCTTGCCTACTCGGATATCTTTGTTGAGCAAAGTTTCCCCGTGAAAACCAAATCGCAATAACACCAACTGCACTGTTGTACTAAACTTCTTCATCCGTCACAATGTACACTGCCCGTGTCGTCAAGCCAAAGCTATCCTTGAGCATCTCTGCTGCGCAGAATGTTCCTCGGCCATCGCTATCACTCAAGTCACCAAGTGCTCTCCCTCGCACGCCTGTCTCGCCAATCTCCGCGGCGAGCCCGACGAGCAAGAGGTTTTCCTCACTGCAGGTTCCGAATTATGCATACACAAACTCTTGTTCATCAAAGAGCATCCTCAAGAAGCAGTCGTCCTCTCGCGCTGGCACTGTTGACAAGCGTATACAATTCAAAGGGACACCGACTGTTCACTGCGTAACGCCTATTGAGAATCCAGACGAGTATTACGGCAAGCACATGAAGATGTCACGAGAAGAGCGGCGATGGACGGTCCGGCAGTGAGATCATGTTCGAGATTTTTATCATTAATGACCTTTCACGGCTGGAGTAATGGGAGCGACCAGGTGCTTCTGAATGATTCGGGGTCTACATCTTGCAATGATGCTACGCCCTACACCCCGGTTCTTTTGTTGGATCAATTTACGGAGCACCTAGCGCTCCTGACAATCGACGTCCTCAAACTGCGAATTGAAACGACAGAAGGGCGCATTAACGTATCCGTCCAGCCTTCGCAAGATGGTTCTGTGGATGACTATGCCGCCTCGCGCTTTTTGCTGGCCCAGAACTCGTCAGTATCATTCATCTGGGCTGACTGGGGTTTGGTGCGCGCCGCACATTCTGAAGGGAACTCGATGTATCAGTGCCTTGGAGAAACAATATATTTATGACGTTATGATGGGATCTGGATTAATGATTTTGATTTTTGAGTATAAATGTTTAACCTAGTCGTTCGTTAGTGCAAATACAATAGTAACTATCCTCAGCCATATATGCGCGATTCCAATAGCAAGATACCGGCCTTAGCTTCCGCCCAACCAATCCCTGTTGGGTTGTTGTATGTAGGATTCTTTGGGACGTACTCCGTAGCTCGATCACTATAGATGGCTATTTTGGTACCTGTTTAGGGCTCCATTCAAGGGCTTCTCCGGCCCGTGCGCCTCCGATCTTTTTCGCCCCTGCCACCGATCGTACGTCAAGCATTTTACCAATGTTATTCTCAGTGAGCCCTGCTGCGAGTTTTCGCAGGTCGGCGCTAAATGCAGGGAGATGTTTAGCCTCCCGCCGTGGCTTGCTCACGTTGGCAATTGAAACGTCATGGTAAGCGGAGATGAACACCCGAAAAAGAAGGTCACTCAACTAATTATTGGTTGCCAACAACAGTGACGATACATCAGTAGCTATCGTTGAGAAAACAAAGAAAGACTCCGGGAGCACGGCCAAAATTCATTTCCTCGAAAATGTAATGGCCGACACACGCGCGCATCGCGGAATTCACCCTATCATCGCTCTCGAATCCCACCAAGCCAACCTCGCAAAGCTTCTACAGAAAGCCCTTAATTACCTACCGGGGTCAAAAACTGGCGATGGACTTAAATTGGCAGATGGGACTTGTCGCCGCCTCCCCGATTTCATATCCGCTACAAGAGGCCCCGGAATGCGGTCTAACCTGTCCGTTGGCCTCGACACTGGAAAAGCGCTGTCGGTTGCATGGCAGATCCCCATGGTCGGAGTGCACCACATGCAGGCACATCTTTTGACACCCCGACTCGTTTCATGCCTGGGAAATGAACTCAAGGCCGACCCATCCACACCGCCCGAATTCCCTTTCTTGTCTATTCTCGCCTCTGGCGGCCATACGACTCTGGTTCATTCGGAAGGCCTCACAGAACATAGGATTCTCGCTAACAGCGACGATATCGCTATTGGAGAGGCACTGGATAAATCTGCACGAGATATTCTACCTGATTCTTTGCTTCAAGAAGCTAAAAGTACCATGTACGGCAAGAATGTAGAGCAATTCGTCTTCCCTAACGGCAAGGCCGATTTTGCGGATTACTCGCCGCCAGAGACTCGGGGTGAAGAAATAGCCAAGCGCATAAGCGATTGGGGCTGGTATCTTACGACTCCATTTGCGAATACGCGGCATATGCAGTTCAGCTTTGCTTCGATTTCGAGCACGGTCGGCAGGATCATTCAAAGTAACGGTACGAATATTAAGATATCGAATGCAGAGCGTGTCGATCTAGGCCGGGAAACCATGCGCGTCTGTTTCGAGCACCTTGCCTCGCGCACTGTCATCGCTCTGGAGACTCTGCGGCCGCACAATAATGGCAAGAATGACATCAACACCCTCGTTGTCAGTGGTGGTGTTGCCGCTAACCAGTTCCTCATGAAAGTGCTTACTTCATTTTTGGAAGTGCGCGGTTTTGGCCATATCAAGATTGTTGCTCCGCCTCCATATTTGTGTACCGACAATGCGGCCATGATTGGGTGGGCGGGCATTGAGATGTTCGAAGCTGGCTTCCGATCCGACCTCAGCTGTCGTCCTCTGCGGACATGGACCCTCGACTCGCAGGCTGATGATGGAGGTATCCTTGGCCCAGGGGGGTGGATCAAATTGTGAAAATTGTAGCTGAATGGCTACCTGCTTGTATATTAGTGACATGCCCTCTCTGTATAATAGCGTGTGTAAAATAATGCATCGCCATAAACTTCGATGCAGCGCATGAATTGTAATGAATAAATTTGAAAAACAGGAGTCATAGTGCATTATGGACATGTAAGACCCAGAACCATCGGAGACGCCGATGCCATGTAACTTCCGAGTCCACTCATCACCCATGCATCCTCCACAGTAGGGTATCGAAGATGCGCCGTAGCAACCCATGAAAACGAACCAAACTCGCGACCGACCGACTGTGCAATGCAAGTACTTTGAGATAATGAAGTCGTAAACGTCGTGATCAGCCGCCGACAGGGGGACCGCTTCGCTGCAGCGAAGTAATCTGTTTCCGAAGCTCCAGGAAGAAGTCTCTGCCGTTCGCCATGTTTTGTGCTGTAGATATGGTTATTCTTCGCTCAAGGGTATGCTGCGATCAAAGAGAGACTGTACCCTTGGCACCCCAGGCAGTAGATCGTTGGGTAGGGCCGTCTTTAGAATGAGATTTGTAGGGCACCGCCGACTTGGTTTCTGTATCGATGGCGCATAGGTTAGGCTTGAGTATATATGGAGGCAGCGATAAGGCGTACCATGAGGTCCTGCTATATCGCGAAAGCTTGGTTAGCCCTTGTACTTGGAGATTAGATGCATATACATACCCTTCAGGACGTTCTTGACCTCTGCGGTGTTGAAGCCCCGTACAGGAACATGCTGTTCCTGCGGAGGGTTGGATGCGCCCCAGGTAGCATTGTTATCCCGTGCGCTTCCCTGTCCTCCTGTTTTATCACGGTTGTTCGAGTTGCGCTGCGATCCCTGGCGACTGGGTCCGCCCCGCCATCTGAGGAGGGCAATAACAGTTAGCGAAGCTGAACTGCGCGGTGTTTTGAGGTAGATAACGCGTACCTGGTGTCGCTAGAACCGCTCATGTTGTAAATCTATGTGAAAGAAAAAAAAATCAAGGCTCGATCGAATGAGTAAAATCGCAGATAGGTCGCAAAGGATAGCTGTGGATGTCATGTCCCATGTCAACCTGCGGAGGTGCTTCAAGTCCAGATTGGCGCCTCAGGCCAAAAGGCCCAGACAGCTCAGGCGTCTCCGCCTTGACTAGATAACCAAACACCTCATCGCGCCTTGCAGGTTCCACGGGCTCTGGCGTCCTTTACGTCCATTGTGTCTATTTCTTTTTCTAGTTTCCTGTCGCATGACTTGATACTTGCGACTTTGATATTTCCCGAGGCCCTGCCTGAGTCAGGCCCTGAACGCGACCTGACGCCGTCCGATTAACAATCCTCATCCCCAACGAGCACATACACACCCGAAAGCTTGTTCTTGAATTATGGCACCGACGGCCAGACATTCAATCTCAGGTCGATCATCACGCAGTAAACCTAGGTCTTCCCTCAAATCATCCAACAGCCGCTCCGTCGATTCCCCTGACGGCCCTCCTTCAAAGAAGCGAAAGTACGTTCCAGGTGGCCCTGGAGGAGGAGGAAGATTCATCGATTTCGACGCTGAAGCAGCAGTCGTCGCCGCCACTGCCCCAGAAACTTCTAAGAGAACTACTCCCCGCCGCCACTCCGCAAGTGCTCGAAGCCGTCCACCACATGAGATGGAGCAACCATTTCTAGCCCCTCCACCGCCACCTCCCATCATACCAACAACACCGCCCTCTATGTCGCGTCCAAGGCGCGACAAGAACCAAGCCCGTGGTCGGTTCACCTCTTCAACGGCCGCCGCTCTTGCTCTCCAACAAGGCGATGGGTACAAGCCACGCGAAGAACGCGGGTGGGAAGAGTTTCATCCCGACTTGGACATTGATGGCAAAATTGCTGTCTTCACGTCTGAAGAGGTTGATGCTCCAGATACCTCAGGTCCTATCTTAAGCCTGGAGTCACTGGCTGGTGCGACAATCTCGGACCTTTCAGGATCACCAGTCATCATATCAGGCGAAATGGCCTCTCCAATCCCAATCAAACGCAGGCCTGGCCGTCCACCTCGTCGCCCCGAGGCTATCCTTAATGCCCTTCTTGCCCAGCAAGGACAAAAAATCATACCGCCTCCGGGCCCAAACCCCCGGGAGAAACTCACACTCCCCAAACCGTCGTTCAGACTGCGTGACCCTTTCACATTCTATGAGAAGAAGGGCGTCGGTCATCAAAACTATGTCGATCGGACCATGGCAAACGTGGGATACCAGGAGAGTGATCTCTTTCTGCGCCATGACCGGCGATTTATTCGGATGACCGAAGGCACCCAAGAAGATGACCTTGATGTGATTCAACCTGCCATGACAGATGGAGACGTTAACACTACCATTGGACGTGTGGAATATGACATGGATGAACAGGATGAAAAATGGTTGGAGGAATACAATGCCAAGCGCCGTGAAGATCAGCTCGAGCCCATCAAGCCCGCTGTGTTTGAGATTACCATGACCAAAATTGAGAGGGAATGGCATGCCCTTGAGAAGCGCATCCCCAAGCCGAATCCCAAACCCCCGCAGACCGGACGTCTTCGCTCTAGCTCGGCAGCTGCAGTCAATGGCGAAACAGCGGGACCGGGCGAAGAACAAGACAGCAAGTGTGCTATCTGTGATGATGGCGATTGTGAAAACTCGAATGCAATTGTTTTCTGCGATGGCTGCGACCTTGCAGTGCATCAAGAGTGTTATGGTGTTCCTTTCATTCCAGAAGGTCAGTGGCTCTGCCGCAAGTGCCAGTTGCTGGGAAGAGGATCCACCAATTGTATCTTCTGCCCAAACACTGAGGGCGCATTCAAACAAACAACCTCCTCTAAATGGGCTCATTTACTCTGCTCTTTCTGGATTCCTGAAGTTTCTATTGGTAATCCATCTCTTATGGAGCCGGTGACCGATGTCGAAAAGGTTCCACGCAGCCGCTGGAAGTTGAATTGCTACATCTGCAAACAGCGGATGGGTGCATCCATTCAGTGCAGCAACAAAAACTGCTTTGTTGCTTTCCATGTCTCATGTGCACGCAGAGCTCAACTTTATCTAAAGATGAAGATTGGCCATGGTCTTATGGACTCGCACCTTCTCAAGGCTTTCTGCGACAAGCACGTTCCTTCTGACTGGCGATTGGAGCATGGTACTGATGCTGCAACTGCCGATGCTATCGAATACTATCGCAATACTATGCAAGGTAGACGCTGGGGAGACAGCCAAGCTGCAGCTCTCTCGATGGGCCCTGCGCACCCCAATGATGGAGCAGAAGAAGATCGCACCCTCACTCCTCGCCTTACGTTAACAGTCGGTGGAAATAAACGGAAACGTGTTCCCAGAACAATCTGGAAGCTGCCTTCCGGTGCGCCAGTTATCCCCCAGGTTGTGTTAAACTCAGTGATTGCTTCTCTCGGGCGATTTACAGTCCGCCAAAGGAAGCAATATGCTGAAGATGCATCCAAGTATTGGACATTGAAACGAGAGGCGAGGCGTGGAGCAGCATTGCTCAAGCGACTCCAGTTGCAGCTGGAGACCTTCTCATCTATGGAAATGACACGAAGAGACTATGTAGCAATGGGTGTACCCGGACACAGACGTCTAGAGCGTCGCATTGAGTTTGGTGAGCGACTTTACAAGGATCTTGATCGATTGAGAATGCTATGCGACGAAGTGAAGAAACGGGAGAGGGAGAAGTTGAAGGATGCAGAGATGCTTCGTAACATCGTCGATCTTGTCTACTTCCCTACATTCCCATTGCTGTGGCCAATATTGGAGAAAGCTCAACTGTGAGATATACTCGTCCTAGTTTGTCAACGCTCATACTGACTTCATTCTAGGCTCGATGGAAAGGGTGTGTTTGCACCAGGGTTGATGTCAATCCGACAAAGGCTCAACGAACGATTCTATCCGTCCGTCGCTGCCTTCTCTTCTGACTTGGCCAGTCTATTCACCTCAGAAATCGGCGTGGAGCCCGCTGGCGATACCGCGGAACTCCAAGCGCAGATCAGTGGTCGCGCCCCGGAGCTCAGCCTGGAGCAACGCGAGAAGAGGAAATTGGCAAAGCGGATAATCAAAGTCATCCAGCCTTCCCTGGAGGATGCGATCAGGAAAGAGAGCGAACTCAACCGCAAACCGTTCGAGAAGGAATTGAAGGAGCTGGATATGATTCTTGACCACAGTGTGATGTCACGCAGTGGTGATTCTGTTGAGCCGGAAGGTGATACTGAGCTGTCTGGTCACCCTGATGCTATGGAAGGAGTTGAGGAAACGCTTCCTACGACCGAGGCTCCATCAGAAGCCCAGCCTACTGCAGGTGAACAACACCCTGAAGCATCTGGGGCAGAAGAGCTACCTCCTGCTGAAGACCCCATAAAGAGTGTCAACGCCTACTGTCGACATCCAACGCCTGTTTTGACCGAGCAAGACCAGCAGCTCCCTTTGGCTTTGGGTGGCATTCAATGGTACATGCAACCCTTTGACCCTGTCGGTACGACTGTTCACGAGGAACGGTGGACTGGACGGGATGTCATGCGTGGAATGAGTGAAGAACTCAGTGAATTGGATGAAGATGAACTCGAAGGGTTGAAGGACTTGGTTGATGATGGAGACCTGAAGGGCCAGACCCCCAGTACCCCGGCTGCTTCACAACAAAATACCCGTCGGACTCTACGTTTGCGAGGCTCACGATGATTAACTTCTGGACATGATGGGTATAGGGTTCACGAATTTGATTTTAGCGTCGAATCTCAGGAGTTAGTCTTAGTTGTATGAGTATGTACTATCAAGCTTTAATATGGCGATTTGTTCGGTCTTGGCATAATAGCTGTTTGTCATAGTCAAGATAACCCCCTGCATAAACTCGTATTTTGAAAAGGAAAAAGAAACCTCTAGTTTTATTCTCCCAATTCCCTCCAATTCATCCAATTCACTTGAAATCCACGCAAGTTTGCACCGCTGCCTGATTCCTCGGGTGTGTAGTTTCCGGTGCTTAGCGTCCGCTCTTATCAGCTTTCCAACTTCTTTTCCTTCCTTCTTTCAACCTACACCTTCAGTCCTTTCATCATGGCGGACTACGACAACGATTCCAGCCGCTACGCGGGTATGTCTTTTAGAATTGTTTCCATGCGCTTGAAAATATTTACCCTTTTTCAATAGACGAGCCCCGATATGATCGCGAGCGCAGCGCCTCTCCTCGCGATGAGCCTCGAGCCGACCGCGACCGTGCTCGCAGCCGCTCCCCCAATGGCCGTTCTGATGACAGGTATGTATTTGTCTAGTCCGGTATATCAATTAGAAGCTAATAAACCCCAGAGCTCCTCTGGCCCGCAAACCTGTCGAGGAAGACGATGAAGGTGCCATCAACTCTGGCTCTAACCTCTTTGTTACTGGTATTCACCCGCGTCTGACCGAGTCTGATATTTCGCGTCTGTTTGAGAAGTACGGTGATGTCGATAACTGTTCTATCATGCTTGATCCCCACACCAAGGAGTCGCGTGGATTCGGTTTCGTGAACATGGTCACCGCCGAGCAGGCTGATGCCGCCAAGGAGGGTCTCCAGGGCGAAGTTATTGAAGGTCGTACCCTGAGCATCGAGAAGGCTCGACGTGCACGCCCTCGTACCCCTACCCCTGGAAAGTACTTTGGTCCTCCCAAACGTGGTAAGTCACATCGTCCTGTCCCCTTGCGCCTTACGTCGACTTACATTTTTCCTCTTTAGATGGCCCAGGTGGTCCCCCAGGTGGTCCTGGTGGTGGTAGCCGTGGAGGTGGTCCTCGCCGTGACCGCTACGATGATCGCCGTGGACCCTCCGGTGGCGGCTGGCGTCGTCGCGATGATGACTACTCCCGCTACGGTCGCTACGACTCTTACAATGATCGCCGTGACTATGGCCGTGACTACGGACGTGACTATGGCCGCCGTGACTACGCTGGTGGTGGCGGTGGTGGTGGCCGTGAGTATGGTGGTCGCCGTGAATCACGCGACGACTACGCATACCGTGGTGGCGGTGACCGCTACGGCGGTGGCCGTGATGACCGTTACAGCCGCGATGAACGTCGCGGAGGTGCTGAGGCATCTCGCGGCAGCGGTGGCGGCGGCGCTGGCTACTACGATCGTGACGCCAACCCTCCTAGCTTCGATGCTGCTGCCCCTCCCCGTGAGGCTCGCGACCCCTACGCTGGTGGTGGTGGACGTTCCTACGAAGGTCAGGCACGCAGCAGCACTGGTGGTGCTCCTGGCGGTGGCGGTGGCAGCGGCGGCGGTGCCGGCGAGGACCGGTACGCTGGCAGGTAAAGTGCCTCCCCTTATTTTCTAACCAGAACAGAGACTGGCCTTTGATGTCTCCTGGTTCCTGGTTCCCATGTTTCACCAACTTGCCCACTTCCTCCGCCCTTTTCTTTGTTTATGGGATTGTTTTAATGCTGGATTTGGGCGACGGGCCACGGGGCGTCGCTGTCTTTGTTTGTCAATTCTCGGCTCGACGATTTAAAAAAGAAAAAACCACGGAGCGCCACGACTCGGCAACTTCATCGATGCACACTTCGGTCGCTTGATGAGGTATCTCTTTCATGTCTGTTTGCGACGCAACTTCGGGGAAAAAAACTTCTAGCGGCAAAGGGACAGAAAATTATCGCTGTAATTCGGTTATCTCAGGGTCAGCAAATTCGTCACACAGCTACAGCTACAACTTCACCTATACACCATCTCCAGTAACGGCCCGATTGTATTCGACTTCTCTAAACAACTGAATGATCAACCATTCGCCCAATTCAAAGCCGTCGACTTTGCGCTTGTAGTCTCAACCTTTAAACTCCAGGCATTAATCGATTTGGAATGCCATTAAAGGTGAGATGTGTTTTGCAAGCTGACCTATCTAGGCTTTATTCGAAGCTTTCATTTTCGAATATTTTGTTCTTCCCCGAATATTTGGTCGGGATATAGAACAACCTTGTACTTACTCCATTTAGGAATCTCTATGAAGCTTCCAAACTTGAATACATATTTTGGCTCTCATGATTCGATGGTCCCATAAGCTGTACCCCGGTGTCTATATATCCCTTTAGAAGTACAATCATGTGGTCTGTGTCTTCGACGACGCAGAAGTTGAGTAGTCAGTAGTCTGACCTACTTGGGATGGTATCACATTATAATACCTTCTAGATATGTTTTTAGATGTTCTTCGCCCTCCTTAGCGTTAGATCAAAGGACTGCAAGATGTAGAATTCATGCGCCAAAACGCTCTATTTTTGCAAAATGCCTATTTGATAATACTCTACCCCGTACTTTCATAGGTACGTAGATCCTCAATCTATTATACCAGATAATCACCACCTCGCTTTTCGAGATATCATCCTCTCTATCTTGTTTTCTGCTATTGATCCTTCCTACTAACAGGACAGATATAGACATCGACCGGGGTATCAAGTGGTGAACATCGTAGTGTACATTAAAGTCCACTCACAAGCTTTCAAAACCAAATAAAAAAAATATCAGAATAGCTGATCAAGCACCATGAAACGCCCAAAGAAATCCCAACCCCTCTCCCCTCTACTCCGACTCCTTCTTAGTCTCCCCCTCCACCTCATTGCTCTTCTGAAGCAAGAACTCGCCGAGCACACGGAGAGGATTGGCAGGCCTAGTGCAGAAAAGCGAAAGATAAGGAGATCAGTAAATCCATCTAGTAGACAAGTATAAAAAAGCTAGCCAGGCACAATACTCCACTCACTGTTCGCGTGCAACAGACTTCATCCCATCAAGCAGATACGGCACGACCTTCTCATTGAGATAGACGCGAGCAGGCGCGCCACCGGGGCGAATCTGACCCGCAGAGACATAGCCCAAATCGCCAAGCGGCGTGTTGGAGCCAGTGCCGTTTGTTTCGCCCATTGTGGATGGGGGTTGAGCTGTGGTGACTGTAGGAGCCGAGGAAGCCGGTGGATCTGAGATCGCGAGGGTGGGAGGCTGCACAGGTTAATTGAGTACCTGGGAGGTGTATATTTTGGGAAGAAGTGGAATGCGAGTGTTCGCGGAGCGGAAGCTGTGGAGCTCGGAGGTATCGATCCGTTGTAGGAGGGAGAGCTGCTTACTGGTAAGGCCATTTTTATATCTAGAGGTTGCACTTGGGGACTTTTCGAATGATTTCAGAGGGCATTTTTTCTTCTCTCGTTTCAGATCGTCTTTGTTTGGTTACCTTTCTTATGCTTTTGGCTGTGCCTCTTGTGTCTATGTCATACGCAAACAGGACAAACAATCTGATGGAGCTATGTGGATCACGTGATCACGTGTTCGAAACCTGCTCGCGAGACACGTCGTTCGTGTCTGCTTATACTTGGAGACTCGAGTCATTGGGACTGATTGCATCCATGGAAACGAGATATTATGTCCTTGCTGAACTTCTGGGAGACGCAGCGTCCCGCGAAACGTCGGCGAACTGTTGAAACGGAGTATTCTAGTACAGACGCAGATATTAAACCACCGAGTCCGAGTCCTTCGGCCACGGCGGGGGAGACCCCCGCAGCGGACGATTTAGGGATTGTTCCTAGCAGCCAAACAGAACTCGAAACTTCCCTTCCTGCGATCAAGACCGACAAGGACGCAATCGAGGAGTACGAGGCCCTACAGAACGACACCAAGACGGGATTACATGTGAGGCTACGAGATGGCGTCTGGCAGAAGGGCAAAAGCTCCATCTATGTGGATGCCTTCAACCTTGCACTGGAAACTGTGCTGGATGAGGAATCGCATCTTTTTGACGAGGCCGAAATGGAAATCTTTGCGCAGTGGCGGGGGCTGTCCTACGAATCCCAGTATCTGTATGTTTTCCTGTAGAATGTGATAACCTATAGTTGGGATTAATGCTTTACTAGGTATGTTCGACTGTTCCTCCGCAAGACGTCTGCATGGCACCGTATCAACCGGTTGAACTACTGCTCCGATATCTCGGACTTGCTCCCTGTTGCTGAGGACCTACAGCGGGATCGCAGCCTGCCTGGTTCAGAACTCGGAGATACGTTCAGATTTGCAGAAGGCATAGAAGCGATCACAACGCTGGAAGAGGCTTCATCACTTCTATTGCTGCAAGAACTCAAGGCCTTTGCAAAGGAGGCCAAGGTTCAGGGCAAGAGCAAGAAAGAGCTGCTGGCGGCTCTCTGCGAAACGAGCCAGACGCAAAAAGGACTTCAAGACGCAAATAACAGAAACAGCCATTTCACCCAAAAGATATTGGACTACACGGGTGGATGTATCAGGATCTCGCCAGTGCCTCGCACTCTCTTCGAGCGAGTGCACCTAGTATTCTATCGTTCCACCGAATGGACCGAAAAGTCCCTCACAACAATTATCCTAGCCAAAATGAGCAAAAGAAATTTCCCCGAATATATTGTCTGCCGCTCAAACTCCATCTTCTCGTCCAGAGAAACGCTATTGGAATTCGAATCAGCGATACAAACCCAATTCGCCATCGACAACATCCTCGAATTCAACGGCCCAGTCACGACCGCCTCACTCCAACAAATCATCGACCTTGCTTACCAGTCCTATCCCCGATGGAAAGAGCTCGTCGAGCAAGAACAAAAGAAAGAAGACAACATGTACGAAAGCGGCGAGGGCGCTTATCTACGCCGGTTCTCGCCAGCATGGGTGCTCACAAGAATCATCCACAAGAGTCTCCACGCGCTCGGGCGGTTCAAGGAGCATAGACGCGAGCACGAGTTGCTAGAGGAACTTCTCGCCCAACGTCTCTTCCACGCGGCGCGGCGCGGCGCTTGGTACCAGCGCAAGGCACTGCTGGAAGAACACTACATGTGGGCGCTTGCGCCTGCAGATGGGCGCAGCGAAGAACTCCAGCGCAAGCATTGGAAGAGACTTGCGCTGCGGACGTGCGAGGCCGGACTAGAAGACCCGCTGTGCCATCTGATATTTCATTACGACCTACAGAAGCGGATCACGAAGCTGGAAAAGGCGCTACGGGTGGTAAAGCGCGAGCAGCATGATTTCGGACATGTCATGCTAGGCAAGCCGGCTGAGCGCACGATTGAGGGTATCCGTATTGATACGGGTGATGCTCCGCGAAAGGGGAAAGCAACTGTTTGGATTGATGAGAGGGAGGGCGGCGAGTGCAGGGTGGAGAATATGTGTCTGAGTTGGTACCGCGATCATGGATGGAAGGGGTATCACTCCGAAGGGGGGATTGTGCGAACGCTGGTGAGTCTGGAATATCCGGAAGATTGAGCTTTTAATCTGATCTTGATCACAGTTCGGCTATCTCTTTTACGATATCCTGTTTACATACGTGCCCAATGTTTTCCAAACTGCGTTCCAGACGTGTCCGCTCGATCTCCACACTGATGTCTTCTACCCGTCTCGTGCATCGGAGATCAATCACCGACTTGTCGAGATCACGAATGGGGATGCGGAGCGGATCGTCCGTGAGGTCTATGCTCGTGAGGCGGAGGCGCAGCCCTGCGCTGTTGGGCTTGACTGGTCTTTTGATCTAGATGACTTAGTTGAGATCGTGCAATGTTTCCGGGGAGAGGCACTTGCTACTATCTGCAAGGTTATGGCGCAGGAGTACCAGCAGCGCGGTGGGGGAATCCCGGACTTGTTCCTCTGGAATCATGAGACGAGGACGGTGATGTTCGCTGAGGTTAAGTCGGAGAATGATCGGCTGAGTGATACTCAGCGCCTTTGGATCCATATCTTGTTAGGAGCTGGTGTTAAAGTTGAGCTTTGCAATGCTGTAGCGAGGGAGGTTAGAGCTGCTGAGTGTGAGTTGTGAGAACACCTATATATACACTTGGATATGTGTCTACTTAGAGTCATACAATGTGTATAACCACATGGGTCAAATAGTAGATACTAGTATGTTATACTGAACTACCTTGTGTTGGCGGACGAGTGATCACTTATGCAACAAAATTACCTAGATCTAACCTACTAGCCGAACCTACAATTATCAAAGGAGTCTAGAGCATTCATGAACAGGGTATCAAATAATCGTAATCTTTTTTGTTGTACCTAGCAGAAGATAGACCCTCCAGATATGACTATCACGACGATCCGATGGGTTTCCTCCGTCAACCACTCATCCTCCCAAAATGCGCTTATGCGACAAGGGTGGAGGCAGTGGCGCTCTCGTAGCGCCAGGTGGGGGGCAGGACACCGACGGTCTTGTAGTAACGAGACAGACGGTGGATGCGGGACTCGATCAAAATCAGGCGGAACTTGGAGTCCTTGTCCTTGCGGTTACGGTCAAGGTGCTTGCGGACAGCGACGGCCTAGATAATCAAGGTTAGCATAATCTACATGGATAAAAAGGGGGGGGGGGGGGGGGGGGGGGGTGTTTATTTTTAGTTATATATATATAAATATTAAAAAAAAAAAAAAAAAAAAAAAAAAAAAAAATAAAAATAAAAAAAAAT